>NC_087341.1:11604848-11907878 GCF_037043105.1 Vanessa tameamea | reverse complement strand
AAATAATTAATCATTTTTGGAAGCAGCGCCATCTCTTGGCGTAGTCAAGGTACGACGTCCATATTATAATATTATGTAAATAAAAATTATTTAAATATACGGTGTATTTCAAAATATTTTTCTTGATTTAGGAAGACACATTATTCGAATAGTCGAAATGGCGTCGAATATGTAAGACTAGTGGGTACTCGGGACCAAAGGAGTCTTACTAGGAAGGCACCGAATTCTATATTGAATTCGTAAAAATGTATAAGTCATGAGTATAGTGGTCAAAAAGGGCTCAATGACACATTGTTAAGATATCCAAATGGAATTGCAGTAGTATGCACATCAGGTTTACCGAAATCAGTCGCATTTCAATAATTTCTGAACAGACTGACTGTATGTTATTTTGTATACAAATCTTCGCTTTCGCCATATACCATAACGTGTATATTGATAAATTAATATTCCTGCGTCTACATAATAAACCTAGCTACACATATATGTATCTTAATTATAAAATGACGGTTTTTAGAATTAATTATTAAAGTCACTAACATATTTATTGTATATTAATATGATAATCCGTTCCAAGTAAAGGCTAAATCAGATCTTTGTTATATGTTTATACATAGATATAATCTAATATAAATATTTCATTACAAGCCACATCGAAGAAATTATGTACGGTATAGAATAATTTAATTTTGATAATTATCAGTATTTGATATACATACAGCTGTTTAATTTTTTTTTACATTTTTTATTCTTTTTTTATATAAAATTACTTGATGTATATAAATAATAACATCAAAAAAGCAACCATTCCAGTAGTTGCCGGAAATAAAAAAAAATATAAATAATAATAATAATAATTGTACAAACAACATATATGTGATATATGAAGGATTTATTTCGATGTGTAATTTGTTTGAGATAATTGGGCTCAACTCGAATCTCTTCCTAGACATGTCATGTCACCTTAACTCTAAAATTGATGTGATGCTTTCAACGAAGTTAACTTCACAGCCCTGTCCCAAGTGTTACGTTCCATTTTTATTGGGAAGAATATTGTACGAATACTATAATCTGCCCTTATATGAATAAGTTATTATTATTTATGTCCAATACACGCGGACGCAAAAATCCGCTCAACAACTCTTAATTATAAATATTATATTCATTAATAACTTACATATGGCGATTTAGGAATAACGCAAAAGCAAGCATTTTTTAAACTAAAGCATAAATTCATAGGATCCCATGAAATTATCAATGCAATGGACTTAACCAATTATAAGTCTAATAAGAGAATAAAACACGTTTGCTCATTCAATTATTTTCACGTCTGTGTAGACACTAAACATATTTATAATCCCCAAATATAGAATACAATACTGTAAGCTTATACCCTAATAAAGCCCTGGCGAAGAGCTGCTTTTGCGTAAGTCCAAATCACTGAACTCTTTGCGTCGTAACGTAGAGTCACGACGGCACGTTAAATAGATAAGATATGGATAGAAGGCTGTATAAAAAGAAAGTGGAAGAATTCAACAAGAGCTAAGCAACGGGACAATCTATAGATTTCTCGTGCAATAGCGCTTTGCAGCGCGCACTAGCTCTTATAAGCATTATACAAGTGTGATAATATACAAATTAGGTTTCTAAATTGGATATAGATAAGTGGTT
The DNA here is from genome assembly GCF_037043105.1 of Vanessa tameamea. Classification (NCBI taxonomy): domain Eukaryota; kingdom Metazoa; phylum Arthropoda; class Insecta; order Lepidoptera; family Nymphalidae; genus Vanessa; species Vanessa tameamea. The sequence continues at coordinate 11,906,207 of NC_087341.1, read as the reverse complement.
CTTGAACGCTTGCTGTAGCCGATTAGTATCTGAGGTATCACTGAGACTGAGGGTCACACTGCAACAGCCGAACAATAGACGGGTCGCTCTTAGCACCCTCGATAAACTCTTCGAGAGATAGCTTGCCGTCTTTGTTCCGGTCCATCTGGCGGAATATTTTATCCGTTCGCTTCTCGGGCGTCGATTCGTCTTCGGGCATTTTCATGACAGAGCCGACCATCTTGTAAATTGCCTAGAATTAATAAATTATTCCATTAAAAAATAGTTTTTTTCGTTTGGTCAACATATTACCTAATAAGTAGAAGAAAAAAAATATAAATATATATATGTGATCTTACGGTAACAATTTCCAGCATCTCTTGTCGCGAAATGTACCCGTTTCCATCGAGGTCGTACATTGAGAAGGCCCATTTCAATTTCTGTTCGAGTTTACCGCGAGATGTGACGCTGAGAGCGCAAAGAAACTCCCGGAAATCTATAGTACCATCGCCATTAGCATCAAATGTCCGAAACACGTGTTCTGCAAACTGTACAAAAAAAAAAGTCAAATACCAATTCTTTATTCCGGTACAAGTAGTATTATCATTAAATCTTTGCCTTTAAAATCGGATCTTCTTTTATTTTGTCTCTTCAGCAAATTCATAATAAAAGCGTTTAAAGTTTAGTATGTAAAATAGCTTATAGATGATTAAGGTATTATAGCTATAGATCCCTTGATGTGAAATGAAGTGTTTAATTTGTGTTTAAGTTACGATAATAGACTGTTCCGTTAGAACTTAGCTATGGGACCGGATCGGGATCGAAATAACCACTTCCGCTTAGGCGGTACTTCCTGCTACATTTTAGGAACAATGTTTTTTTTTTGTTTGATGATCATACCTTACTAGCATCCCCATATGGGAAAAAATTCCCATATATTTTTTTAAACTCCTCTACTGATAAATGTCCACTTGGACAATCCTTTAAAAATCCTTTATACCATTCTTGTATCTCGGCATCTTCAATCACATAAATAATAATATTATAATTAGTTTTATTTGTATTATAATTTAATTTATGTCGACCGTTGATTATGAATAAATGAATACCTGAAAATTCAGTGTTTTGCTTCAGATCCTCTAAGACTTCAGGTTTAAGTTTGCTGTTTTGTTTACCCATTTTTCTTTTATATTTACCACTTAGATTGAAGAAGTCTCAATAATTTACACAGCCGTTCTATCTCTTAGTTAGTCAATTGTTGTTCCCTAAAATACGAATAAATCATGTAAAAAAATATTTAAATAAACAATAAACCATTCAAGTAGACATCAAATGACAATAATAAAATCAAAAACGGTATTCTTGATCAATTACAATTTATATTTAGTCTGACGCTACAACGTCCACCAGACTCAGATGAAATGATATATATCACTCAAGCAACTCAAAACAGTAACACAGACACCAACAGTTAAGGAAATGACGTTACCTCTTCTTCGCGTATGGAAAATTAAATTAACGATGATACTAATGGGTGAATTTACAAAATAACGAGACAAATTAAGAAGGTTTTTTTTTGTAATTTGTATATTATACATGAATAGGCAAAACGTGAATCATTAAAATATGTATTCTTAGAAATACAACATAGAATTCATAGGGACAGTGGTTATTTTCCATCTATATAAGTGCCTATCTATTATTCTAATGACGCTGGTACGACAAGGTTGCTTTTGTAAGATACACTGCAAAATTGATACGTTTGTAAATGAGTGCACGTGACATGCACAATAAATGTTTAAAAAATCTTACTCAGACTTGCGAGATATATCATAAATAAGAATACTGAGCGCCTAAGTTTTTGTCAAGACTATATAATATCTTTACTAAACGCATATGCAATAGTTTCATGCTTGAGTACAAAATATAAATGCGTAATAATGTACACTTGCTCATTGTTAACGTTACTTAATTTTCATAGAATTACTTATAAAAAAAACAGTCCTACTTGATTTTATACAATCTTAGCTGTCACCTAATAACATATTTATATTCATAATTGATTTGGTTTATTGAATACGATATGATACTAACATAGTAATATTTACAGAATATTTAAAAAAATATATTTTAAATCGATTATAGAAACGATAAAATAACAATTCGTTACATCGAGTAGAAGCTATTACCGAATTGTTATCAATTATAAGGAAATGTTATTTTAAGGTGACAGCAAGCATCGCGTGTAGTTTGATAAACTGCACGTTTTTTTACAAATGTGTCGCATGAATACTATTAAATCATATTATGAGCATGCAAATTATACAATAAATTACTGAATTACATTGCGCTACGTGCCAGCGGCACAGTACTCGACAAAATTGATATTTGAATAATAGAAAATACTAAGACTATTATCGAATGCAACTACGTAAGTACATATCTTAAATGTTATATAATTAATTAATCTATAACACGAACTACGAGGATAATAGGTCGATAAAGTGAAATGCGTCCGCGAAGGAAGTGAAGAGTTGATTTGTTTTAAATTAAATAAAGTAATAACATCTCGAGCAATTTACAACCCGATAGACAAAACAATAAGGAATGTACTTTTCTGGTACAATTTTTAGTGACATTTTAGAAATAAAATTATAAATTTACTTACAACAGAATACACGAGGAACAGATAAATTACAATTAAACAATAAATATATCTTACAAATATTGTTCCGTTTTAAAAAAATAATAACATTTCAGTTGAATATAAATACCTACAACAAAAAAAAAACATGATTCTTAACATTAACTTAATCCTAAAACAAATAAAAATATATAATTTAACCTACTGCCATTGTGTGCAAAACAACTTAAACATAACTCCAGAAAGAGCTGCTTCACCCAAAAACTAAAAATTACGCAATTATTCTTAACTAATTATTCTATAATGACAAAGACCACAGAGTATACAATTGAAAATTAACAAAGGAGTTTACATAATTACAATTTATTTGGCATATAAACTTTAACAAGATCATTTTACAAAACAAACGTATGATATACATTAATTTAAGCAGCACAATATTTGACAAAAATAAATTATGACTAAATAATATTTGCTTAGATTTAAAAAATACAAAACAAATTAATTTGACTAAAATTTGACTTCATAAGAGCGTCGTATACTGAACAAATATTGCAATAATATGTTTAATTATTTTTAAATTAATTCTTATTAATAGTTTTAGATCAAGGTTTTTCTAAAAAATAAAAACAAAAGAAATCTAAAATATCAACTCAATTACTCTGTAAAACTGAATTTATTACAATATAATTCAAGGTCAAATACAGTACTGCTAAATTCTCAGAACACAAGGGCATAGTAGAATATGTATTTGTCGTAGTCCAAAGAGCCAAAATGATAAACTATATGAACTGCAATATCTTATATTTGAACCAATTTCGAAGTTAAAATTCATAGGCAGATCTACGAACAATTAAATGTAGTTATTTACTACTTCATGCTATCATTAAAAAAATGATTTAATTCCAGTTCTAATTTATTCAAATCTGAGGAACAAAGTATTGCAGACATAAAACAATTAGATAACCTTATAAGCATATTAGGAATAAACATTTGAGCCAAGATTATAAGTATAGACACAAAAGTTATTTGTGTTCTAAATTGAAATAGAATTGTGCATTAGCTTTTAATAGAGAAATCTAGTAAAACCTTTTTTTTTTTTATTTATTAATATTATATATTTATTATAATGAACAGAGAAATAAAACGTAATACGGGAGCTTGGGTCGCGATGCTGATTTTATAGTGTATTTATTATCATCCAAAGAATATATTTTTAAAGTTTTTAATTTGAAAATAGTACTAGTTTTAAATTTAATTTACTCCTAAAAATATTAATTGTCCGTTTCAATTTTTAAGTTACATTTATTTTAATATCATTTAAATACCGAATTAATGCATCGTTAATATGGTTTTCATTTACATTAACGACATTAAGATTTACAAAGATTAGTTTGTTTAAAATATGAGTTTATGAATTATAGATGAAACCGATATACAAAAAGAAAAGGATAAAAACTTACGTCAACAAAACTCATGGAATGTAATCTTAGGCAAGAAAAACATTTTCTTTTTAGTTTTCAGTGCATACATTATACATATCGGACAATATTGATCAAAATCATGTTATATTCAAATATTAAAAATGTCTACAAACTTTTTAAACATTTTATATATTTATTACAAAATTACGATTTATCTAATATTTTACTAGCACCCAAACCTGTTTAATACAATATTTCCCTATTACATGTATTTTAGTCGATATTTATTATTATGTTTTTTAATTGTGCGGAAAGATATCATAGTTATCCTTATTATATTCCAATAATCGTGCACTGAAAACTAATAACCATTTAAATACAACAAAACCATAATTCGCGACCCCATCAAACAATATGGCATATTTAAAAAATAATTACAGCTTTTTCATAAATTTTAATTAGTCTACCGTCTAATAAATATACAATCTAAAAGATATGGGGACTAGGATACACTAGAAATTTTGTTCCTTAACTACAATTTGGAAGGAGACTTGTGCATGAATTTGGCGTTATTTTTATCCGAAACAATTAAACATAGCTGATATCGCTTGGAACGAAGCAAAAAGTCGAAACAAAAACAAGAGAAGAGAGTAAAAACCTATTGTATCAGGAACTAGAAGGCACAGTAGAGGAATGTAATATCGAAGAATATAAAATTAAAGAGCGACTGAAACCTTTACCTAGAAGTCTATATGTTTAAGCTCAAGTCGAACGATGTCAGAATGAAATAGTCAAAAACCATCGAGGACAGCTAATACTAGAATGTCAGTTTTAAACTGAGTGGATAAGATGACGTTCCCTGTCTATGTGAATAAGGAGATATAACACCAGATTTGAAATATGTGACACCAATGTTCGACATTAGATCGATAAATACTTATTAATATGCGTATAATAAAACTTACATATAATTCGACTTAACTTCCACAGAAGCGATCAGATTGTGTGTATCGATGCGTGTTCGGTATGCGTTAGGTTCTGCGGTTGAATCTATCAATCTGATCTTCTCTGTTCGATCACCACTATACTAATTGTTGCCTTAATAATGTAAGATTGACATTTGTTTATACTTGTGCAGCACATTAATTAACCATTGATAAATTTAAAGTTCAATGAGAGGATAGTTTGAGAACGATTGCCTAATAAGTGTACGGTTCGGACATAATACTTTATATTAGGGGGACGTCCAACGGCGACATTAAAAGAAAAATTTAAAATAACGATTTCACAGATCATCCTCATTGTGTGAATTTAAATGTATACATCAAAGTTGGGCGTGTCTATATTGACGCAAACAATACTATCGGCTTTTGATAAACAAGATCGGATCGTGCTGGTTTTAGAATTGAGATTTAGGTTGATCGAATGCAATAGCCGCAGATCAAACGTATCGCGGGCTATAATACATTTCAGTTTAATACGACTAGCGACATTATAGACGTGCTTGTCAGCGTTTTATATTTAGATCAAATCTTTACTATGGTGCAGTTCGCACCGGAGGAGACGAAACGAATCTGATGAATTAAATGTAAGGGTATCCATCAATCATGTTAAATATCAAAATCTTAAAGAGTCTTTCAACTATTAAAAATTAAAGTGGTAAAATATAAAAAAATAACGCCGTCGGTTCATATTGAGGTATACAAGGGAGAGAATGGTTATGAATTGATAAGAAGTAACGCCTTAAGGTGCAAGCATTTTGGAAAGCTCCTCGTCTTGGAGACAACCCTTGAGGAACTCCTCCTGGGTGAGCTGACCGTCGTTGTTCTCATCCATCTTCGCGAAGATATTCTTTGCGCGCTCTTCAGCCGAATCAGCTGGCCTGTTACTTGAACAAGCTCCCAACATATCGTAAATAGCCTGTAATAAGTTAAATACATAGTAAAAAAAAAAACTAAAATTATTTCGATTAATAACATTATAATAATATCTTCTGCCTTACTTGAACGATTTTTGTCATCTCCTGAATATCAATCACCCCGTTTCCATCAACATCGTACATACGGAAAGCCCATTTCAGCTTCTCCTCGGGAGTTCCACTGGAGGTCACGTGGATCGCTTGTAGGAATTCCTAAAACAAACATTAATTCTCGATACACAGCAACATCCCAGTAACCAATAAACGAGGACGGTCGACTGTTTTGTACATATTACATAAATCAGATAACTCATAGAAATAACAATTTTAATTAAAATGGTAATGTCGTAACATCGCAACATCAATATTTATTTATACAATTCGCAACTGCATGCACGAACAGAATTATAAACACAGCAAAAAGTAAACATTCGCATAATTCGCGCGATAGATTATCTTGGTTTTAGTCGCTTGTTTGTTACCTTAAAATCTATATATCCGTTCTTGTCCATGTCGAATGTTCGGAATACGTGATCACAGAATTCGACAGCGTTACCAGATGGGAAAAACATCTTATACATGTCGACAAATTTAGCCGGGGTCAGCCTTCCGTTAGGACAATCTTGCTGTGAACGCACAATATTCAAACATTAAAGCACCATTTGAATTCAAAATAAACGACCTATCAGTACGCTTGCATGAACGTACAGCTGGCGCCGTCGCTCTTACTTACCTTGAATCCTTTATACCATTCCTTGATGGTAGTCTCGTCGTACGACGTGTGGGTCTTGAGGAAGTCCATATCCTCTTTAGTGAGTTTATCTTTGCTCACGAAGCAACCCATCTTGATTTCTAGAACAAAATATTAATACATTATACTCAAATTGAACAAATATCTTCTCGATTTGAATTTATATAACAGAAATCATCAACAAAGTTGAACACTATTATCGAGTAAATCTTATTGTTACTGATTTAAAGCAACACTTCTTATAGAAAGTTAATATAAGTAGAATAAACAAAGACGTCAGTCATGAAGTTAGTCTCTATAGATCTAGGAACGTATTATGTTTTTCTGGACTGGCATAAATAGCTTCGAGTGTGGTCTGATACTATACATCTCAATCAGGAACTTAACGAGAAAACAGTAGTCAGTAACAGACAAAACAGTAGGAACAAAATATTTTTAAAACTTCTTGTTTATGATATTTCATGTACGAACGTAGTATTTAATTTTAGAAATAATTCGTGTAGACGTGTTATTATACAAACACACAGTTAATAATTAACTTTTCTATGCACTAACCTATCGACTAGTGGCAGCATTTTTTGGGTGATTATATCAACTAATTTTACTGTGGCATTCTTTTACAATTTTAGTTCATTAACAAATACCACAAGACTATTTTCTAAGTTCACGTATTTGTATTATTATTTAATTGCTTTGTACTAATGCGGTAATTGTCGCCGAAAATCCTATGCAGATAGAATAAATAAACGAAAACCGGTGACAGCACATTGTACAAGACTGTTTGGGAAGGTACCACTCACTCATCAGATATTCTTCCGCCAAACAGTTGCAGTTTGAAAGGTGAGTGAGTGTAATTAAAGGCAAAGGACATAACATCTTACTCCCTAAGGTTGGTGGCGCATTGGCAATGTAAGAAATGGTTAATATTTCTTAAGCACCGATGTCTATAGGCGGTGGTGACCACTTATCATCAGGTGCTTATTTGTTCGTCTGCCTACCTATATATATATATATATAGACCATAAGAAAAAAAACATGATGGCGGCACTACGGCTTTTTACTTTATTTCATAGATTTAAAATTACAGGAAAACGTATTTATATTACGCACACATAAAAACTATTTTTAATTTATTTTTAACGGTCCCGTCATGCAATCAATCTTTATTTACGAACACCACCGAATCGAATATCGTACAAAAGGCCTTTTGAAAAGCAATCAAAAATACGCAGGTATTTGAAGTATTTCGTTTATGCGACATCGTTTTTGCTAATTTTTTATGTAATGTTTGATATTATAATATTATTTAAATTTAACGTTTGAGCAATATTGAGAATGAACTGCGCGTGAATTGTTAATTCTATAATTTTCCAATGGTTCAAAGTTTAAATTATCTCCTGGGAATTGTTACATTTCCCGGGTGATAGACTAAACTTCGATACAATACAATATGGCGACCCGACCTATTTTATAAGTTATTAACAAGCCGAGTTCTATTATAATTTCTCACGTGGTTAGCCGTTAATGCGTTTACAGATAGTACAATAAAAACCATTTAAAAATAAAGGCTAGGTGCAAACATAGTTTTTTTTATATGATACTGGTAAAACCAGGCATCGCTGTGACGCCTGTGTATATTTACCAACACTCATGGCGATCCGTTTATCGGTATAGAAGTTGATGTATGTATTGATTTTCAGCTCCATCTAGCAGAGAATAATAATAAAATATAAGTAAAAAAATCTCCTCCATTAAATAATACATGTGTGTAGTAACTTACACAGTTCATTCTTCATTTAAACTTCTTAGAAAGATTATAAAAGTAATATAAACTTTTCAGTTATTTACTCGTCGGATTTATTGGCCTATACAGCGACGATTTTAATAAAAGGCATTGATATGAATCCTACAAAAGCATAGGGCGTGGAAATGTCACGGACTTAACGACGATAAAGATAAGCGAAGCGCGCACCCTCGTGGCGCTCGTCACAGGTACCGCAGGCGTGCTTCTAATACATATTTCGATAATGATAAATCGTAAAGCTAAAATATGAAACTGAATTATAAAGGAAATTGTAGGTATCATTGGGGCTTTTAACTAGTATTATAGAAGGCGCCTGCCTTATATCAGATACCTGATACTAAAGAGTGATCTATGGCGATAAATTGTCACAAGCTATGGATATTTGATTACTCTTTCTTTTATAAGTGATAAAAGCCACAAGACAACCCATCAAAGTCTCCCTATTGTGTCTTGGCAGCAAATAGGAGTTAAACGAGTTCATATATCCAAGGACAAGTGAGCAAACGAAGCAAATACATTATTTCACATCATTTTCAACACAACTATTTACAATATGAGTCGAGATGGCCCAGTGGGTAAAACGCGTAGAACTCAAACGATGATTGCGGGTTCATACTTAAAGCACTACTGAATTTCCCTGTGCTTAATGTGTGTGCGTGTGTGTGTGTGCGTGTGTGTGAAAACATTGTTAGGAAACCTTACATGTCTATCCATTAATTCGCATTGGAACAGGTGGAATTCGTTCGAAAACCTTCGCAGTGGTAGAGGAGGTTTTGCCCAGTGGAACATTTGCGGCTGTTACTTTTATTTACAATATACTAAACACTACTAATAATGTATAAAGAATTTTGCTGTCAAACTGCATTTCTGTTACATTATTGTAGTATTTGTACGTATAAGACAGCTCACGGACCATAAAACAACTAATAGATTGCTAACGTTATTTTATGAGCTTACGACAGTTTTATGCAAGAGGCCATTATTAGTGTGTTGCAGATAAGGAACCGTGATTGGGAGGAAATTTCATTTCAAACGCAGATTGTATTGTATGAAAAGTTATCATTCGATGATCCGTTGGTGACAAAAAAGATGTCTTATTAAATGGGTAAGTGAAGGGGTTGAATTTCAACGCGAATCAACTTAATTTTTATATTAAATATTAACGATTAAGGGTTAACATTTTTTGTAACTTTTAAGATAACAAACAATTATAAAAAGTAAATACTCATTTTATAATGTACTAGCGACCCGCCCCGGCATTGCACCCGGATTCGCACGGGTGCAATTCTGATACTAAATATACTACAGAATGTCTTACAACTTTCACAGTTTTTCAGTCATTAGACAATACAATATGTCCCTGCGTTTTAAATCTGTAATATCTTCGAAAATATTCATTTAAATTAAATGCTGTAAAGGGCCATATTGATCTATATTAAATTACAATGTATTTAATACTTAATAGGATAACAATTAATGCTGTATTGCTTAAAATCGCTTCGAAAATAAGCCATTATTTATCGTAAAAAATAAAGGAAAAAAACTGGTTATTGTGGGTTATCCCGAAGAGATAGACCATATACCATTAGGGACATTTTTGACCTTTTTAAGATGTACAATACATACATGTAATAAGATGTACATTATTTTGATCTATCTCGTAAGGTTCGGACAGCGTTTGCAATGTAACCTCAAAAAATTTGTTTATTTACATCACTTTAGAAACCTTTAAAATTATCAGTATTTCTCTACTATATTGTGCATGCATTATTTATATTTATATTTTTTATATATTTTATTTGGATAACCAACAAAAGAAAACATTGTTACATTCATTTCATTATAAAACTATTAACAATAACTTAAATGTCCTTTTAATTATAGGCTATCACATCATGCAAAATATAATAATTGTAGTGTATCAATATTTAAATTAAAAAACAATAATAATAAATTCAATAAAAATTACAAAATAATCAATAACATTGACATAACTAATAACATTATAACAGAAAATACAATTAAACATTTCAATATAACACAAAGTTTTAAAATATCACAAAATTAAATTAAAAAATATATATATATTTTATTATAGTTATTTAAAAAAAAATGCATTATGTATAATACTAAAATCAATCAAGAAGAAAATATATATTATATGTACATATATGAATATTCATAAATGATGAAGGTTTATACACATAAACCTTCCTCATGAATAAATCTTTAATTAAAAAAACCGCATTAAAATCCGTTGTGTAATTTTAAAGATCTAGCATACATAGGGCCAGTCTTTGTACTTTTTACTATGTAATGATCAAGAATTTTCTTTAAAAAATAATTTTCATTAAAATATATTGATTACCTGATAAAAAACAATACAATATATTGTTTTTATTTAAGTTATTGTATGTTCATTTTTGCGAAATATTTCAATTTAAATGAATCCCTTATTTTTACTATTAGATATTTTTGCTAATAAGATCAATCCCACCCCATAGTAAATCTACATAGAATAGATATATGCCCCCTTAATCAATTTTTATTTTAGTAGGTACCAAAGTAGTAGTTAGACTAAACGCTGGGCTAAGACGTACAAGTCAAACTGCATTTGTAGGTATATAATTATGCAATATACTTGTATTTTCTCCATAACATTTTCATAAAATAAAATATGTAGTTGTATAGGTAGGATTAATATTTAACAATGTAAGCTTTTAGCGATCTGACACGTAACATTATTCAAGCACGGAAGGGCATGTAGATTGCATGAACATAAAAATGTACGTATATATAATATGTGGAGACTGATATGAATTTTCGTTTCAATATCAACATTATATTTCGTTGTCAGATAAGTAGGAACAGTTTCATTTATTTCTTTATCACTCTGAATATAAAAAGTAGTAGTAGGAAGCTAAAGGATTCACATGTGTAAATTTTTTTTTCGACAAGTGCTGGTTTCCTCGCGAATATTTTCTTCAACGCCGAGCCTAAGATGAATCATATATTACAAAAGTAAGTACATAATAGTTCAATCACGCTCGCCCGGACTTGAATCCACATCTTTGGCTATGTTACACATGTTACAGCTATTCATTAAGCCAAACAATTAATAATATGAAAAGAGAACTTCTTCCCAGGCTCCCAGAATTGGAATGGAGTGGCCTTAGCCCAGCAGTGGGAAATTTATAGGCTGTTAATGTAATGTAAGCCCATATGGTTTCAATAGTCACTTGATGAAAAGTGACTATCCTCGGCCATGGAAATCTGCAACGCCGGGCTTGTAGGCTTATTTCTTGATGGTTCCCTAGTCGTATCGGTGGTTGTCTATGCAGTAAATAAATACTTAATAATAATAAGTACGTACTAATGTTAATATAAACTTTGACAATAAATTGAACTTGAAAATTGCGAGTATGAAATTCTAACGACCTTATCTATAAATGTTGTTTCACAGGTGTTTAGTCAGATAATGATTTTCTTTCAAAGAGCCCTTGAGGTTAATGCACAAAATATTTTTACAACTTTGATATGAATTTAACATGACGTTAAGCAACATTTGACGGTATATTTCTCCTCACGACTCCGGATACAAGCTATTGTGAAGCGCTCGTCCGTTTTTTATGTCAATTAATTTCGCGTCATTTAGAACGGCTTTTACTTAACATATTAATGAACGGATAGGAATAATTTAATTTTACGTAAATAATTCCTATGTTTAATTTTACAAACAATAAATTCTAATAGGTAAAAACATTACCATAAATTAGAACAAAACACGGCCAGAAAATGTTCTCTATTCTTTACTCAATTCTTCTTTTTATTCTATTCCTTCTTCTTTATTTTATTTCCTAAGAATTGTATAAGGCAAAATTACAATGATATTTAAACAAAAAGCTACAGATTTTTCTGGTAGCCGATATTCCTACGCGTATCAATCATACTAGTATATACCTACATTCAAAAATTTTATTGTATACAAGTGCCGAAGGACTTAATCCGAAATAAATATCATACATAACATGTCGTATTAAATAAATGTAAGCAGTAATATTATTTGCATTTCGTGTCATTAGAATGTGCACCGAGTATACGTATATTTGATCTTGGAATGTTACTTTGTGCCAATATTTGCCACAAAGAGTAAGTAATAGATTGTCTCTCAAAAGCACTTTGAGTAAAACCAATGTTTCCAACCAGCAATTGCGAAAACTAACGTAAATAAAAATAAATAAAAAACGAAATATTTAATTACACAATATATTCAATTTTATTTCGATGCTTCCATATTTTACATAAAAAAATATTAAGAAAATACAAAAAGTTAGTGTAATATTTAAAACCATTTTTTAAATAATTACAACTTGAAGCAGTATGAAAGGAAATTCGATAAATTTACATCCGACTACCGGCAAAGGTGCGAAAATAGCAACATCACGACACCTTTTATAACGTTGCACTTTTACCCTAAATGCCACAGGTTATAAACGAAAGTAAGCTTGAAAATGTTAGCAAATTTGTCATGAAATTAATGTTCTCATAAATCATAATACAAATGTTAATTTCACAGATGTCACTATTCTAGACTGATCTGTCGTTTTAAGAACTTTATGCGGAAGCCTTGAGCTGGTGAATAAATAAGATTTACTTACGATGATTACCTTCAGTGAAGAGCACGCGATGAAATGTATAACACAAGTCAGACACTTGAAACGGTTTACAGTCTTTCCCCGGATTTGAACACGTCTATTTTGGTTACATTAGCGTAATATACTCATAAACAAATCATAAAAAGCTTCCATTACACATTTATTTTTCATATAAATACAATTTAATTACGACGTTACCAAATTACATAATGTCTTTAATACAAGACACTTATTTCAAAGAGATTATTATAGATCTATTCTCTCAGGAAGGCGCGCCGCTCCACATTAAATTAAATATTATTTTAATTAAATATACATAACGAATATAATCTATTTGTATTCTTCCGTTTTCTTTACTGTTGTCAGGCACACTAAGCCATCTTGTTAGCGTATCTCACTCATACTAAAGAACGTCGACAATAATTCACCGTGGAGGGGCGCATCTTCGTGAGTGAATTGATCTATAATAAATATTTAAATTATATGTTTCGAAAGCGAGAACAAGCTTTAATTTATGAAAAAAATATGGGATTGCTATTAACAACATCGGCAAGTAGATAAGGTTATTTTTTGCCGACTTTAATAAGGAGGAAGTAATCAGTTCAAGCCTATATCGTTTTGTATACATGTTCTTTGATAGCTTCGCCGATTGATATACCAGAGCCTTATCTTTCAATTTGGAAAATGTATTGTTAATGTCGATTTTAGTCAAAAGCAAGCAGACTGAACAGAAAAATTGCTACAACCTAAACAATGACTACAAAAATATCTGATTAGGTATTGTTAATATTTAAATTTTATTTGTCAGTTCATAGTTAAAGTATATGCGAGAAATTATTTAGTTCGGTTTTTTTTATTAAAACCATTTTATTACTCTTTACTCTTTAATTCACTCTTTTTTAAAGACGTTTTTCGGAGCTTAATTCTTATGGTAGGTATATTATTCTATTCATATTTTAGACATTCCTGGATATCAACCAATATACTTTGATTTCCTCACGATGTTTCCTACACAGCGGATCACGAGATTTATATTATTAAAAAAAACACATGAAATATCTATGGTTCCTATTATAATAAAATATACTTAAGTCTAAAAACAATTCCAAGCATTTTTTATTTATTGCACAAGTTTTTTTCAAAGACGTAGACATGGCAACACGTACGCATATTAAATACATCACAAAACAAATGAAGCGTGAATGGTTTATTTTCAGACGTTATTTTTGACGCCATAGGATCAATAGCTAAGGTGATTTATATATATAATATTCAAACGTTGAGTTGCGATTCACCGAAATAGTTTAACGAGAAATCGGAGGGCACGACTACTATTAAAATCGAATAGGCGATACGTCAGCGAAGGAAAACGTGCCACTGCATATTAAATCAAACATTTGCATTGAATATTTTGAGAAAAGACGCTTTCCAACGTTTCCCAACACATTTCAACTTAATTTATATCTCGCATAATGTTAATCAACCACATTTCCATAACAAATAAAACATTATCAAACTGTTCATATTAAGGATGGATTAATTTCCTTCTGTATGTTCTAAAATGTTAAAATATTCGAATAAACCTCATAATAAAAAAACTTGACTGAAGTAGTAAAGTAACCGCAGGCAAGCAATCTCATCAAATATCATTCCCCTTTATTTCACCTTGAATCGCTATAAAACAATTGAGCTGTAGTTAATGCTTTCACTTTTTTCAGTTTAATTTCTATTTCATATTATTATGCAATAGACCTTCTGTATTGGCAGTTGATACACGTACATATGTACGTTGACGGCTACCATTTTAAGTTAGAGGTCGGTCATACTTAATAATGCTAGTCACGTCTGCTTCAGTTGGCTCTACAGCTTCATGAATATCTGTTATTATGACGCAATTAACGGGCATTTGAGCATGATGTCGCGACATTTTTAGTTTAAGCAGAGCGCCTTTCTGTTTCTTTTACCTATATGTAATTTGGAAGCTAAAATACAAACTACTTAATGAGTATACGAGATATTCTGCAGATGTATTTTATTTCACATTAAAACACTGGATTAAATGTATTTTATTTCCTAATACTGTTGTTACTTTTTGTTTGAACCTGTTCCATCCGTTTGCTCGAAGTGCCGGCGATCATTAGAGTAATTATTCAGTTCGTTAACAAAGCTCTCCAAAATCTCTTGACAGTATTATGGTAATACAATATGAAAGCTTCCTATAACTCTCAGAGCTTGCTTGGTTTTTATTTCTTCCATTTTTTTAAATAAACTTAGTTACATGAAATAAAATTTCCTGTAAATGTTTCACGTATTTGAAAATAAAAACGAGTCGACTGCTTCAACGCTGTCGTAATTTATTCAACGCCCTCACTCAAAATTACTATACGTCAATACTGCAAAACGCTTTGTATTTTAGAATTCTGTGCCAAAAAGGGTAAAAAAGAGCCCTCATGAATAGACTTTGTTATATATCTGTTTGAACACATTCATTTTTCTCCAAATCTTGACGTTAAAATTTGGCACAGTTGTAAACTCGGTCGTCCGCATCTAATTCTCGGTTCAAAATTTCAACTTATTATTCATGTGCCAATATATTTTAAATCTAAAGTAGTAAAATGTTTATGCTGCATTTTCCATGCATTCCCAGTTTAAATAAAGATTTTATCTAAGTTTTAAAGCATTGGCGAAGGAAAAAATTTAACTATTAGGAATTTAATATTCTTAAACGGGAAATAAACGTCACCATAAATGTGATCTCTGCAGTGATTATATTACGAAGTCCTGTGCCGTTAGTTTTGCTTTTACATACTTTTTATATGTAGTTTGTGTAAAAAATCTATTACTATGGCTTCGATGAAACCTAACTTCTGACAAAAGTTATATTTCAGACACTAACTAACTGTAACTTAAAAAGTACGACTTGTACAAATACTTTTGTCCGAGGACGAAAAGAAGTTACTTTGATTCAGTTAACTGATTTGAATAAACTCAAGTTAAAGATTTTTTTTTATATTTTTTATACGGTGTAATGTAAGATTGAAGAATTTTACAATGGAGAATAGCTAATATGTTATAATCATATACGTTCCTGTCACCGACACTATATTGCTAAAATGTTCACTTCGAACAGTTAATGGTTAGAAATAGGGCTTAAACCAAATGTATTAATGTTTTAATTATAATGAAGGTCTCTTCATGTACTGTAGATAATAGTCACTAAGATATAATCATAATATTTTTCAAACTTCATCACATCACTAATCTTTCCTGCTCAATATTGTGCAGCAAAAGCAAAATACATTCAATAGCTATTACATTTTGCAGGCAATTTCTTGGATGTCATCGAATGTAGTAAATAATTGTTATGTTAGGTATCCTTTACCTTTAAAGTAATAATTAAATATTCGAAAAACGAATGTACAACGTTGACAGCAAATTATGAATTTAATATTTAATAAGTTATATACCAAAGAGATGTCGAAGGTATAAAATCTGTGTGCATAAAATTCCCTATAAATTGTTTCACATTATCTATGTAGTAAAATGTTTAGTAAAGTTTGTTAGCACGAGATACATGCATGTATTTGCCCTAGTTACGTGAAAAATATTCTACCGATGTCACCTATGATGGAGACACGAATGAGACTGCTTGATTGAAAATAATCTAGATTTCAATGATGGATTTGTCCGCAATTGCCATTCTTATTAACATAACTCATCAGAACCGCTCCATTTAAACAAATTATTGTATTATCATTTGAATTACTTGCAAGTTTGAAATAGGTTAAAATCGACTAGACTTGTTTACATACTTTCGTTAGCTATAAGTGAAGCTATATATAAATAAATTATGTCAGAAGTTATGTGGGTGTTAAGCGTGGTTTATCAGCCCACAACATCCAGGTGTCGGCACCCGGATTTTGGATTTTCCGGATTTTGGATTTTCTCATCTACTTTAATGCATTTATTATAGTAAAAAAAACTGCTAAGCTGAATTTAATATAAACGTAATCACGTGTTTACGTATTACGTGTTTCGTAACCCAGGTTTGTTGTATATGTGAAATGTTATTTTGATTACAAAAAAAATCCTTAACTGTCAAAAGGGCTGTATCTGTACTGGTATTGTAAAAATTGCAATTTCATAATGTCTCCAATAAAATACCTGTCTGTAAAATTAACCACTGCTGGGCTAATTGAGACGTAAATTAACGGTGATATTATCAGTTGAACAGAAAAGAGATTGTAAGCGGAGTGAACTAGACAGTTGCAGTGAGGTGAGTAGAAGTGAGGAGGGGAGAGGGGTTGCGACCGTTGTTAAAATATATTTTAAATGTGATCTTGCTAGCGAAGGTGACAGTTAAATAAATAAAATGAGACAAATAAAATAATGAGTAATTTAATTGTTTCGAATTATTACTATTAAGGTTTTAGTATTTAACAGTTACGTTCTGAGCCTACTTATGAATGTTGCAGAGTTTCATCCAACATGTAGGGTTTTCCAACGAAGTTTTCTTCCATTTCCATCGAGCACGCGACTGGTCATAAATGTAGCACATAAAATGTCAGTGGTGCCTACCCGTATTCGAGCCCACAATCTCCGGTTCAGATTCACGTGACCTTGAATTTGATGAACCTTCGGTTTATTTCTGCTTTATATTTCTTATGCAAAACGAAATAAAATATTTCTTAATTTTATTAGATACATAGAAAAACTTTATATGTTCAGGAACTAGGGTATAAGATTCTGTATGTGTACGTCATGCGGATGCCCTGTCGATAAATGGCAATAGGAGGAGAATATTCTAGGGTTGAATACAAAAGAGAAAAGAAAAGGGGTTTTTATTAAACTTTTAAACGAACGCATAAAAAAAGGCGGCGAGCATGCGATAACATGTATTAGCCCTGGGTTATTTATTAGATTGGCTATGTAGGGGAGATGGTCTCACACGGCATTCTATTATCATAATGCTAATTTTTTTTATTGAATAATTATAATAATAAAAATATGTTATGAGATAAAATTATACCCATTATTATATACGAGCCTAAAAATACAAAATGCTATATGCGTTGCTTAAGAACTCGTATTTTATCACAGATACCGTGCACGTCATCTACACTGTACTTATTACAGTGCACAATTGTGTGCGCATGCACATGCACTCTCCACTCACTTACTCTCATAATCCGATCACGATGGCAGTTCCGACACGAGCGAAAACAGTTCTGGCGCAGAACCAAGTTCTTACTCTTGTCGTTAGAAAACCAAAAACTTTTCATTGACCTGACTACGAATATCGCCCTTGTCTAGTCTACATTAAAAACCACATTCTGATGTGATTTCTTTAATACCCACAACTAGATTTTCGCTAGCAAATGACTAAAGTGGTAGGCAATTATCCTAAACGATTCTAATGTAAGAGTTAAAAAACAATTCTTGTTGCTGAATGTTTAACGTTCCCTCTTAATGCAGTAGTTACGAGGGCAAACGCACGTTTTCATGCTTCTAGTGCACTTAAGCACGGAGTTTTCTAGTTAATTGTCAGGGCATATAACCCCAATAGCTATGCATAAATAAGTCAATTATAACATGTTTACTCCTAGAGCAGTATTGCCATTTACGGGTATTATACATTTAAATGTATATATTTAATCGATTAAATAAATACATTTTTATATTAAATAGTTTTGAATCATCATACAATATATTTGTATTCATATAAGTGTATATATATGATTCATAAAATCATTTACATGATTTATTAAATTGCTTAAAACAATGTCGCTTTCTTCCTCAATCTGTTTTCAACTATCTTCTTCTAAATCACTCAAAGGATTTGATTCCGTTTTCACTAATAAATAGCGGTCTACGAGGAAGGTTTGTATCACAACTATAGCCACTTGAACTGTTTCATATAAAGGTAATGTAGAGACTACAAATAATGTACAATTTAAATTGATATTTGAAGGGAAATTTACGAATTGTTTTTTATGGTTAATGGACTAAGGCCTTTAACCTTAAGCCTTTCGATGAGATACAAAGATTATTCTGATACGCTACTTCAAATCATTTCAGCACTCTTCTACGACTCGCCCACTCGCCTGATGACGCTGCTGCTATCTCCAGAGTTAATGTCAATTAAAAAAAAATGCTTCAAATCGTGTTACATAATACATGGAATAGATTTCTTCGAAACTGAATTATAAACATAAATTGAACTCATGAAAATTCGGTGAATCTTTTCTGATTTTAACACCCCATTTTTTAAATTTGTGTTTCAGAACCACTGGACCATTTCATTAAACATCAAAAACCGACTTGAATGATATAATAAATCAATTTCTATGGATGTAAAATTCTACTACTTATATAAGTACAACAAATTCATACGATGCATCGTGAACTTTAACTTTACTTTACTTTATATGTACTTTTCTGTTAAATAGATAAAGTACCTAGTTTTAATTATTCATTGTTTTAATCAGAAGCATTGTACGTATGATACATTTTTGAATTTTTATGAACATTAATAAGCAAACCTTTGAATGCTATAGTTCACATTAATTTAGTTGAAAATCAAAATGATAAATATAATACGAATAGATGTAGAAAAAAATGGGTTTATATATCGCTAATATATCATAATGTGACGTGTTCTTGACCTATTCCTGCCACGGCGATATTCTCAAGAGAGACCATCTAGTTGCTCAGGACGTATTATAGTGCACAAATTTGTGCAAGTATACTCTTATAATTCGATGGGACGGAGAATTCGAATCATCAGCAAATAAAATAAGTACAGAATTAACCTGCCTTATGAGGCATGAAAGTGTAAGCAGTACCAACTTTTAAATTTCGAGCTGCTACTGAGAATTTTTCGACGGAAAAATTTGGAAATTTAAGCCCGGAGCTCGAAATCAGCAGCATTTTATACTAGCCAGTAGATCAATGATGCCGTTATTATCATAATACATGAATTAACTGTATTGTTCTAGACAATCATCATAGTGATAAGGCTCGAACAATAGAGTTAATTTATTAAATTATTATATTATATAGCTACTGTAAATGTTATTACCAATATGGTCAAACCACAAATGTCATCGACAAATCACTTTGTTTTCCATATAACAATGAAGCTTCAAACAGTCAAAGACGACACAGAATTGTCGATGCCAACGTGACAAAGGCTGGAAGTGTGGTAACAATGATAGCTTGAACACAAAGAGAAAATCAATCACGTTACTAAAAACTGCAAACAACAGATGAAGCAGATAGATTTTGTTAATTTCTTGAGGTTTACTTAAAGAAAATGTGTTTGTTCTGTGACAAAAATTCTGATTATATTGAAATAAAACGAAACATTCGTTCGGTCGGTTTAGTGCCATTTGTCATGTGTTTTTATTTTACTTTGGATATTAAATTTGTTCTATGCTTTATTGCGACAGCAGAAACACTGAATATGTAATTGTTATTTCTTTTTATAATTAGGTACGTCAGCCGAAGACTTTCATATCTTTTCAATAATTTGGCTCTATTAGTCTGATTTACATTGTTTGCCACGAAGAAATTTGATATATTTAAGAACCAATTAAGTTCATCTAAAATAACTATCTTATAAAACGACTTAAAAAATTTAAACAAATTGACATATTTTGTTCAATAACATAACATTTGAGTATATATATATATAGAATTTCAGATGAATACTATCTGAATTTCTATACACAAACTTTGATTGTTCATCTTCATAATAAAAAAACGCGAATATTCAAAGACAATATTACATTTTTAAAATAATTTGAGACTTATATTTTTCTATATACTAAACAAGATTTATTAAAACAATACCAGTGCACCTTGAAAAACTATATCAGATCAGAAATAGGTGTTACTTTAAAATCATTGCACTTTTCTAGAGACCCGTAAAAGCGAAGTGACCCGTATTTACTTAAACGTAATGTGGGATTAAGGACGACTGCCTCGAGTTGAGCCGCAGGTAATTACACGTACTAACACTGTGACACCGACACGACTGAGATACGTAAGCTGCACTTTAGCAATCCAATTTTAGTCGGCACACCCACACCGTGGCGGTTAAATTTCCAATACGTTAAAGTTAATTACGAAATGCCATTCATGGTTTCGAAATGAATTCAATACAATAATTTGAAGTCTCCGTATGCCAATGAATACATCTACTGTTTTATCTATCAACAGATTTGATCTTAAAGCTGGGTGGGTATTCGAATATTAAACTAAAATAACTAACGAATTTACAACTGACGTCAAATTTCGACAATTTCATTTTAGTTTTACTCTTTCGATAAAATTTCACTAGCTACCTCGCAGTCCATTTCATTAAAAGTTTTACAAAATTCACACAAATGAACGTAAAATATTTACGTTTCGAAATTAAAATATGTAATCTTTATGTGAAATTATTAAATTATTATTAAATTTTATTTATGCCTTTTTATTTTTAATGTAATATTTTTAAAATAAAATGTCTCTCTAAATAAAATTCACGCTTAAAACCATGATTTTATTAGCTAACATACTGTCCAACCTAATATAAACGTCATTATGTCAGTTGCATCGCGGGACGAGATAGTCAAAGTTACAGTTTTATTGTAAAGAAACTCTCTTAAGCTCGGAAGAATTTGGTACCCACTATTCCATAGAAAGCACGTCAAACCATTCGTCCATTATATCTTTGAAGTGGTTTTAGAATTTTGGAATATTTTTTTTTCTTTTATATATACACCAAGGCCACCAACACCAATATTTAGCAAGGCACCCTTTTCGACTTGACTCAAGAGACATAAGATACACTTTTTGTACAAAAAGTTACAAAGAGTGAGATAACGTTATAGGTACAAAATTGTACTTAAGACTCAATAACGCGATCACGTGCAAAGTTAAGATATCCTAATCGATGGTCTGCTTTAGATTTAAAAGTGTGGATATGAAAGCATTTCACACACCGTAGAAACGATACTTAATAAAAAAAATAGTTTTTCTTTTTGTCGTGATGCATTTTCGTTTCATTGCGTTTCAAATTAAAACGATGCCCAAGAAATTTCACTTCAAAAATTACAGTGTCGTAGATACTAAGTTATTTATTCTTGCAATATATGAATTGAGCATAGATTGTATTTATTTAAAATACGTAATAGATATAAATAGTTTCAACGTTAAAACAATATCATAAAATAATATATTTTAAAACGAAAGTAATTGTTCTTGTTCGGTGCAACATTCAGTTACTTTTAGGCGATCTGCAAGAGAATCTCATGCAATATCGGCAATTTCTGTTTCAGACATTCCCTGGCGATCGATCTCACAGACGCAAAGACGAAGTGGTTTTCGTTCTTTTTTTGTAACTGATTCAAAGGAGTTTCTGAGTACTTCCTTGTTATTTTCTATTCCCAGGAGCATTTGTGAAGAAAAGGAATTTTCTTTTAGGTAATATTTACGTAAAACACGTACAACTATTTATATACTATATTTTAAACGCTGCAATTTCAGTTTATTGATAATGAATTACATTACCATCATACCATTGGATTACAATTACACATTATAATATCATCAATCTGTTTGTCTGTAAAACACGACTATAATACACGGATTTAGGATAAAATTTTGATTTTTACGTATGATTTCTAATGAAACTTGATTTCATTATAAAACATAAAACATATTTATAAGTTATTTGTTGTGTCTTTGCGCATATCCAAGTGTTAATCGCAAATCAGAAGACATTTACAATTATAGCTTGTCAAAGTAAATTAATTCAGTAATTATTAGCTTGACTACTTAGTTATAAGTTTACAACAGTAACGAACAATTTTTTATATAAATCAAACTCTAAATAGATTAAAAACTCTGAATAGACCGACGTACTTATTTAATATAATTGAATATTATATACCTAATAAAGAGTTAATAGTACACTACTTTTATATAGGTACCGAGGTTACGACGCTACGTTAATAAATGTCGTAATTAAGGGTTCCAGTGAACACAGTTTAGCGTTGTCGTCGTTGAGAAGCATAATTTTCCATTTAAACAATAGAAAAAAAATGTTTTTAAAATTGATTTAGTAAGTTGCGATTATTACGGGATCTTAATACAATTAAGTAGTTTATCGTAGTAAAATGTTCTTCTTTACTTTTTTTATATATCTTTAAGTATATTGTCATCGTTACTAGTACAGTAATTAAAGTAATCTTGTATGTGTTCAAAATGCTGTATAAATAAAATCGTCGATCTCGTTGAATATTTCAATGCCCGAGCGCAGATCATATACGAACCAAATGTAATTTGGTCGACAACAATTTTTCAAATATTGCAAATTCTCGGTCGAGGGAAATGTTGAAGTAATACGAATTTTATTATACAATAAACCGTAAACGACATTGGAAATTCAATAACATCATGCAGCATACATTCTAATGGTATTGGTTGAATAAATATATTTTAACGTGAAATATCTGAATATTAAAATGTTACCTGTAGACCAAGCACGAGATACTATGGAATTCGCATAGCAAAGGTATCTAGTTCACCGTATGACGGTACGTACCACGAAGATTACTTACTCTGCGACTTGCGACATTTCGACACGATTACGTTAATGACGTCATCCTGATACATAGAGACGGGCCCACGTGAGTAAAATAACCGACTTATAGAATGAATGATACGTTCGGAATTAAACCGAAGATTGCAAGAAATTTTGTTCTGCTTGACGATGCTGTAGTCGGTTCTGCATAATGAACTGTCATGGATTTAAAATTTTTTTAAAACCTGGGGTTTACCTTACCTCTGACCAATAATTTTCTTTTTTCTCCTGCCATAATTTTCTATCTTTTGATAATTTTTCGCCTACGCACCTTTCCTCTTTAAAAATAAAGGTTTTTTTAAGAGTTCACTTAAAAAACAAACCCGTCTCGTCAGCGTTCCATATTTGGCTATCGGCGTAATCTTCAGTCAATTTTGGGAAAACTGTTTTAAGCCAGTTGTCTCAGTCACTTTGAGACACACAAGCGGCTTCAAAATCGGTATATCCGAACACTCAAAATGCATTTTTCCAAATAGTCTGGCTAACTGATTAGCAACCTTTTATTGCAGCAGACGACCGTTCAAAGGTACATTTTCGCTTATTTGAGCTTTGAACCACATTAGAAGGGCATTTTCGACATCTTCACGCACCGGCTTGCGGTTTTTCTTAATTTTTAAGGTCTTGGATTCAAAGCATTCTAATATTTTATCACGATTTTTCCACATCGTAGATATTCTTGAGTGGGAAACTTTGTATTATTTGCACAAATCAGCAATATTTTCAGTGTTTTTCAATTTTTATATGATTTCTGACTTTTCTTTAATAGTGCAGCAATGCTTATTCAAAAGTTTACTTTACCCTGTTGCTACTCAGAATATCACTTTGAAACTGACCCATAATTTTAACTCCGAAACTTACACGCTTACCTACCAACCCTAGCTGATATCTGTTAACAAAAGGTAAAGATCTCCGCAGTTGCTGACCATCAGTGTGTAAACAAAAGATTAAATGAAAGGTCTGCATGGGATTTCTAGGAATTTGTTACAATTGATTCATTAAATACAGTCGCTACACCCGAACTCGGCGTTACATCCAAAGTCGCTATAGCCATATGAATTTGTACTAAAGTATGCTTTAAGTTCAAGGGACTTAGATTTAACGTCGCTGTAGCTAAATTATCGCTACAACCAAGGTCGTAATAAATGAAATTCACCGTATTTGAAAATGGTACTTTTTTATCGAGAAAATGTTTAATGTTTGACAGTTATTGGTTTAATGTCAATTAGCGACAGTGAAATTGTATCCCTTATTACGAAATTTTATCATATATATTTTTAATTTCAAATGGGCATCTAAAATTTCATGACCATAGATGAGTTAACAAAATTATTATATATTTTATATGATTTTGTCGATATTCCCAAAACATTCAATATTATTTATATTAACCCTGTAATGTGGATTCAAACTGTTGAAACGTATTCCAAATCTTATAGTAGATTAGAATTATATAGAATTAATATCCAATTTTTATTTGCAATCCGAAAGGAGTTAAAATCAGTATATACCAATAATAGGTATTTTTTAATCTCACACAGATTAGTATCGACCTCGATAAGAATATCTTTTTCCCTTGTCTTTCGTGCTAGTGGCCCTGAATGAACTCATCTGTGTATCACAAATGCTATAGAAAATTTTATCCTCAGCAAGTTGTACCTATGTAGCGAACATAATCGCTGAATGGACAAGTCGAATTAGTACGAAATACGGTATTAAAAATATATCATATCATCTGTTATTTGATAATGCCAAAATTATATGTTAAATATGGGCATTCGTAAACCGCAAAAGGTTTCGTTAGGTAAATCCTAGGACGATACTCTTAAATGAGCTTAACTTTATTTTTTATTTTTGATTAACATCCCCTTTATTTGACGAAAATCCATGGCCATTAGTCGGCCGTAAGATAAAGATTTCAGAAAAAAATTCTTACTGTCGTAATCAAATAACAGATGAGGCTACATTTCTTATACCGTATCTTAAGACCAAATTATTTAGCATCAGAAATTAATGAGTTATGTAAAATAAATAATAATAATCGGTTATAGAGAAGCGGTTTTTGATTATAAGTTATGAAATGTGTTTGTAACTGTTTTAATAATTTAATAGCAAGAAGGCTGCAGCTTTATATGAAATAATTCGAACGTGCAATTTGACTATATATGGAGAAGCTTTTGTGAACGTAAAGTAACTAATGTGTTGACCAGGCTACAATACCATCAGCAGAGCCAGATTCAGAGGAGAGAATCCGGGATGCCTCTATAATAGAAATTTAAATTTACGAAAAAACACCACAATTCTTACGAGGAAATTAATATAGTAAAATAGAAATAAATTCTTTTATTTTTCTATTTCTTGAGATCTAAGTTCCGACTGTAAAATATTATTTATTTATTTGGAAAATAGTTTGACTGGGGGGGTCCACTCCACAGGCCCGCCAGATCGTTAAATCCAGCCCTGATCATCAGTCAAAATCCAATGATAATGATTTTCTCGTGATCCTCCAGTCTTTGGGCTGCTACGGAGAATATTTTTGAAAAGATAACCCACAAACTTTTTATCGACCCCACCTGGGGTTTGAAACTGAATATCTCAGAACCTGCGGCGTTAAGTAATGATTCTATCCGACTCTGTAAATATACTCAATAATATTTAATCCGTATTGGTCGAACTTGTTATTGTATGCTAGGTTGCAAACTATAAAAAGGTTTTAATATAAATCCGTCAATTAAATGTATGTATGTGTATGTGTGTATTAAATATTCAATCGTAAAGTACATAGATGTGGTAGATTACAATGATTTAATAATTTTATAGCGCGTAACTATCTATCCATTAAGAAAGCTATTATAGTTTTATTATTATGGGTAAATTGAGTTTTTTTTCTAGTCCTGTTAGCATACTTGTAATAAGAAAAATTAGCTTGTTACATACATAAAATTACGTAAAATTTACGGTCTGTATTACAAACAGCATATAAAGCGAATTTGTTCAACTGATTATCTACTTAAATAAACAATGTTGTTTAGCTTTTACTATTCCGACGAATTAACCAATAGATTTTCATCAAATTGAAGTCGGTGTTCCATCGGCCTTCCGCTTAAATTACTAATTACAATTTCCACATGAGCCATCTTATTAGGCCATCAGTGATTATTAATTAAGTAGGTAAAATGAATTATGTATCATAAAAAGTATCTTCATAAACATTGTTAAAAGTTTAAAAATATTAGTAAATTATTTAAATATTCCTTTTGAGTAAACAATTCACTTTTGTCTTTACTAGAACAATATAAAGGTCGAAACTTCAGATTAAATTCAATTGTATTAAGGTAAACACAAGCGTTAATCCATGTAACTTGTTAAACAAGAAACTTAAATTTATGGTCGGCAAGAGAAAATGTAAATGTTTATAATTAAAATTTACATATATAATGTTCTGAATTTAAATACAATACTTTATAACTCTGTTATTCAGACGTAATATAAAACATATTTATTTTAGAATAAAGTTATATTAACATTAAGCCTTTTTAGGTTTATATGTACCTATGTTTGTACTGGTGTGGCATACTTAGAATTCTATCATAGAAGGTTTTGGAAAGTATAAGCTGTATCAGAATGCATCTGCTACATCAACAGTTTACTTGACGTATACTTATAAATATACACGTAAAATGAATATCAAAATGGTGGCTGAGTACGACATAGATAGATGTAATAAAAGAGTTTTTTATAAATGATTAGTGCCGTTACTCATCAATTACGTTTAACAATGACATTTAAAACGTGAAATGAATTAAATTTACAAACAATCATAACTTTTGCAGCGGCAATCGAGAGTTTTAAAAACTCTCGATTACAAACGCTTCTGGAATACAGTTTTTAAAAATAAACAAGTTATAATAATTGGCCTGTCAGAACCATTGGCACGCTGAATTTTCGTTGAAACAATTTGCTTATTCAGAAAGACTCGTCTACTAATAAAATTCTAACACTGACTTACTGAAAAAATCACCGGGTAAAGTATGAAGTAATGCAAAAGTATTTAAAAAAAATTATCCTTTTAGTTTAATTTTTTATTGAGGGACCTAGAAGAAGAAAACTAAATGAAATTTTATATGGAAGTACTTCAAGAAAATATAAGAAAATATTTAAATACCTTTTGTTTAGAAATAAATTTCAGATGCATAAGCGTTATTGAAAAGCAAACCCTTAAGAAGGTTGATTCTGATATAAATAAAAAAAAGTCATCTTTATCATATAACGTTAGAAAAATGAAAAGTTTTGTTTAGGCTTCTGTTTATGAATCAATTGTATAAATGGTTTTGAGAATATTGGAACTGAGTACCCTAAAGGTACTGAGGGGGTGACATGAGATTCGTCAATCGACAAAAATATATTAAATAATAAAATTAAAATGTCTGTTAATTAAAACATACTAGCAATTCTCGTAGAAATATGACAATTCAATGTCATTTTCAACTATTAGTAATCATGACAATAGACAGAGAAAAGTTTTATCTTGATAAAGTAGGACCTGTCAGAGGAATATATATATCCGAGCGAGCCTCGGTCCGTGTACGTATCACATCACACACACACATTAAACGCTAACTGGTAAAAACTTTGTAAACTGAATATTTTTATATTTTTTTAAAACTTTCATGAATGAGGGTGTTGTCGATCGAATTGAAGTTAGAAAATTTCTATTTACGTCAATCATAAACGTTTATTTTAGACAAAGGGAAATATTTTTAAAACCATAGGGAAATTTGTTTTAATTTCGACTAGTAAAAGGGATAAATTAACGTGAATGATGTAAAAAAGATTTGAACAAATATGACACCATGAAAATCAGGCCTTTAATGAAAAACGACTTACATAACTCTTTCATAAACCGAAGTGATTATATCATGAATTTCTCTCATAAAATGATTACTAAATCTTCGGATTCACTTTTCTTCGTGTTACTAACATCATATTAAAATATCTTGAACGCTTTGCGCAACGGAAAGTAGCAAACTTTAGCTTGTTATAACTTCGATTTTGATGTGTACGTTATATCTTTTCTGTTATACGACCACTTTATCAAGCTTTAAAACTCAAATTTGATTAGTTGTCCATCTAAAGAGTTTTTAATAATACAGCTTATTATAAAGGTAATAATACAGCTTATAACAGTAGCTTTAAGACAGGTTGTCTTAAAGCTACTGTTATAAGAATTAATGTATTTTTTATTATTTTACATTTACTGCATAAATATGTCAATTTTATTTTGAGACTACCTTTGTTCCTTTACTGCTCGAAAACATGGCACGGAGTTCGATTAAAATTTCATCAGGGACCTAGTTTTTACATAGAAACGTCAACTGCGTGGTTTCAAAACATGCTGTAAAAAAGAATCTGGTAAAACAATTTTAATTTATATAAGATGGAATTTGATTATCTATTATACTT
Organism: Vanessa tameamea; assembly: GCF_037043105.1. Taxonomy (NCBI): domain Eukaryota; kingdom Metazoa; phylum Arthropoda; class Insecta; order Lepidoptera; family Nymphalidae; genus Vanessa; species Vanessa tameamea. Next base: position 11,876,939 of record NC_087341.1, on the reverse strand, counting down.
AACGCTTTGCTAATTCTTCTATTAACTCACTAGCTGTGAATACAAATCAACGTTTTGCAAAAACACGAGACTCCAATAAATAATTCCGAAACTTATGATTACTAGCATATAAAACATCAGTTAAAAAAGAGCTATGGTTGAATAATACATCTATTTTTTAAATATTTATGTAAAGGGTAACAAATGTACCATATTTTGGCTAAAATAAAGAGGATGCAAGTAATTCGAACCCTAAATGCAAGATGCTGGTATCCACGGTCTTATGTGACTTCTGCAACTTTAGTTACATGTATTATTGATCGATCTACCGGCAGAACATATTGAACTCTTTTTACGTTACGACTTATATATAAATATGTAGGAATCGTACAGGTTGGGCTTGTGTTTTTGGGCCGTGGCTAACTACTTATGCAACGATTCCATAAAAGATGCTCCTGGTACTTAATCTGATTACCAGATTGGATCATTCGATCGATATTATGGATCTATTTGGGAACGATACAACTTTCTATCTGAGAAGAGTTTATCCAAAACATGAGGAGCAACGGACAGGTTTGTTGATTTGTGCAGAGCACGCCCATCACAGTCTACCGAGTATACCAAATTTTCCCGAGGGAATAGCTTACCCTTAGTAATAGTCTTTTTTTTTTAGACTTTTTACTCCGCTTGCACAAAACACAAATCTCATAGCAAATATTGCACGCATGCATTCAGTCTATTAAATAATTTATACATTTATTTAACGTACCAGTAAATACTGGCATGAGTTCAAGTAATCTCTTAAGTTAAATCATTTGAATTGTTTCAATTTGAACCTATATATCCACATAAAAATAGGATTTCTTATAAATTAACTTCATAAATAGAATTCTTGACACCTCTTTTTTTTTAATATAAAGACTAGCTAATAATGCAACGAGTGTGTTCAGTCAGTATCTTAACCAAATATCGCGGGTTTATATCCGGACAACCAATATTGTGGACTTAATTTATATTTATATTTCATTTAATGCTCTGCGGTGAAGGAAACATCTTGAGAATACAACATCTCGTAGGTTACAAGTGCCCTATGAAAATAGCCCTGCATTGAAGCTTGGGAGGAGAAATCTTCGTCCAGCCAAGGGACTCGCGATTTGTGACTTTGTTTTATTGAAACTACAAATGATTAAACGAGACAAAAAAACTACAAATGATTAAATAACTCTTCTATACTTAAAGTTCATAAAATATATTATTATGGTACATATTATTTCGAAAGAAGATAAATATTATTGAACGTTTTATTCCGGCAACAGAATTCGATATCCCTTAAATGTTTTGTTGTAATTAAATTTGATCTGTAATTGATTTTGGTCACAGTGTCATTTCAATATTAATTTTCGCAGAACCACATAATTATGAGAACAGGCTTTGACGAGAACAATAACATTTTCAGAATCAATATATATTAATAGATGTGGTTTTCCGCAACTACTTTTGTGACATATTATATTATGTCATAATGTTTTGTTGAAATATGAAAAAGCCTGCAATTACCATTTTCAAATCTAAAGTTTAAATATATATATTTGTAATGTTAAATTATTACATCTATAAATAAATGTATTCGATGTGTTCTCGAATTGATTATTCAAAACATTAATAATAGAAAATTAATATATATTAAATTTCCGTGAAGACAAGAATTAACATATTGTTGCGAACATCTTCATTAAGTTTTGTTTTTTTTTTTTATGGTAGTTTGGCGTACGAGCCTATGGGCCACCTGATGGTAAGTGATCACCACCGCCTATAGACAATGGCGCTGTAAGAAATATTAATCATTCCTTACATCGCCAATGCGCCACTAATCTTGGGAACTAAGATATTATGTTCCTTGTGCCTATACCTAGTTACAGTGGCTCATTCACCCTTAAAACCAGAACACAACAATACTGAGTACTGGTGTTTGGCGGTAGAATATCTGATGAGTGGGTGGTACCTACCCAGACGGGCTTGCACAAAGCCCTACCAAGCGCTATGTATAAAACATTAAGCAAAATAGAAGCAATGTTTGATTTTCCGTATCCAAATCAATGCTCAAAGAAGAAGAAAAGTATCAATTAATATTTTTTAAAGTACATTTCAAATAAAGAAATATATTATTCACTACAAACTTTCGCCCACGGCTTCGCTTGCATTTAAATAAATGAGTAATCTACTTAAAGTAGAAAATGAAACAAAAGTTGACAAAACGTGAACAGACTGACCTAAAAAGCAAGAGTATCTAAAGAAAATAATTTGTTTTTCTCTTGTAATGTACTGTGGCTAGGAAATATTACGAAGCTAAAACGACTTTAAAATTTTACAATCTTTGACTGCAGCAAATGTTTTATTACAATAAACTTTACCTCATGTTAATTGTATTAATTTTTACTTAGCTGTAGGCAATAGTTACTATAACAAAAGTTGAATTACAAAGGCGTGGTATGACAAATTAATCTTTTGTCTTTTGTTAAACAATACCCTGACGATTTTTTATAAGTAAAACTGCTAAAATCATGTATTTTATTTAACATGTACAATATAACGAAAAAAAAAATGTAACGGAAGTGTTTAAATATTATTTAATGTAAATTTTGTTCTTATAATTATTAAATCACATCATAAGATGGCATTAATTTCAATTTAGTCATGCGCAGTAAATAAAATATCAATAGATCCATCAACCTATAAAAATACGCTTAATATTTTATTTTAAAATTGACTTAGGTTTGAATATGAATGTTCCAGAAATGATTGCTATCAGTGTTTCAATTACAAAAGCTCTTATAGAAAACCTCTAAATTCACCATCGAATAAAACCGATCCACAAATACCTAGATGATTCCTTGCGGTTTACGATATCACATTCTAACTTTAGCTTTATAAACCAGATGGCTTGCTAACACTCGATACAAGTATTTAGAAACACTTAACACATTTGAAGAAACAAATATCATGAAAACGCTTATATATAAATGAATATTAAAATAAAATAAAAACAATAATACACAAAACATCATTAAAAAAATTCGCTGGATTAGCTTTTAAACGCTGACAACTTTGAAGTACGATTAGAAAGTTGTAATTGGTAAAATTAAGCACTTACCTAAGTTTCGCTGCTTAGAATCGGTTTAAAACTTGAGTACAGCTTACAACAGCTCCCACGTAAACTTGCAAGTGCGTGTACCGCGTTATCAATTATCTCAAGCGAACTTAGTCTCGCGAACAAAATAGGTATATATACGCCGCGTAAACAGTGCAGCAAGGCCGGCGCCGACGGCGACCGCTAGGCGAATATCCCGAGAGAACGTCGTGCTCGAGCGGCCACACGAAATGCTCAGATCGATACCGGTGCTGCCGCGCTCCCTTTTGAGTGGTTCACTAAATGGGACCGGACAAACGCCTGCTTGCTCGCTAAACGGCTATAGGGACTTGTCGAAACCTATTACAATAACATATTTTTAACCGATAATGTCGCAGATATTATAGAAAAAGAAGAAATTACTACATTATTCCATATTTCATTTAAAATTGCAAAGGAGTAGCATGGATCGTGTGGAGCATGCGCAGTCCGCGGTAGGCGCGGCGGTGGGGGCGGAGGAGGAGGTGACGCTGACGGCGTGTGAGGAACAAAGCGAAGGTCCGCCGCACCACCGTCGACGACGAAGACCGCAGCCAAGCCGTACCTTACGCGAGACTTTACCACTAGCAAGAACACGCAATACCATCGATCATCAACACGCATAGGCCGCGACCCCAACAATATAACGTACTGCTAACCTGTTTCTGATTTGTAATATTACTTTAACATCGATTGAAAATTTAAACAATGTATTTTAAGTTTTTGACTTTATGAGGATAAAATAAATATAATACGGTTATTTCTAAAACCTGAATGTTTTTCATACGAAAGTACGTATGAAAAATAATACTATGAATATTTAAATACAATTATAATAAACATTACACAATAAATAAATAAGTAGCAATCTATATTATTACAGGCGAGCTGATCTTGAAGTATAGGTTTATTAGTCGTACTCACGGATCTACACAATAGGTTCATTAGCGTCAATCGGAAAAACAGAAAGCATACGGTATTTTACATAATTGATACACTTGGAAAAGGTCAATATAAGTATGTCCTGTTGATGCCACTCCGTAACGAACACGGACTAGAAATGTATCTTCTATTATAATTTAAAACCAGATTTTTTTAATAGTTTCTTCGAATAAATGTATGTTTAAAAGAATAAAAGCCTTTAAAATCTTGACAAAAAAAATCGCCTTTATCGACGTTCTTTGCAGAAAGATATAACTTCTATTCCGTAAGCGATCCTATACAATGGAAAAAAGAATTTTTAATGGGAGAGCTGAGCGGAGTGAAAAGAGTTAATAATGTTTCATACATACACATAGTTATATATTCGTATTAATGAAATATAGTTCACAGCGAACGAAAAAAGTGATTTTAGTAACGGAATCCGAATCTGTTGAATATATGATATATTTCGAGTATGAAAAACTTTTCATCTCAAACACTCATTGTATAAATCTGCTGGCAATTATATTTAAGAGTGCTTCGAATATTATAAAATACGGGGTAATTATTGATAGAGCTTGAATAAACATCGCCGCAGTGAGCTTCTACTCAATGGATTTTAATTCTAATGTGTTAGATTTTCTTCACACTTTAATTACGTTCAACAAATATTAATTAATTTATTATAAAAACGATTCGATTTTATTACAATATGAAGTACAATATACTAAAGTTAAGGTGACATTTTTGCTTTGTTTAAATTTATTTATATATAGATAGGCTTTTTCGCAATTTTTTGTAATATTCCGTTTTTTAATATATATATTTATTTTAATATAATATGATAGAGACATTTCTGAAATGACTTCCGGTATTTCCCGAGCTGCCATTTGGATGATTGCGACGATTTACCAATCACTGATATTATATTTCCAGAACTTATTTCGCCCACCTGAACTCTATATCTGGCATTTGCTATAATAACTTGCTAACGGAAATAACGTCTTTATTGACAACGAGTCGTTTTTATTATTTTAATAATATTTTCATTATAAAATAAATAATATTTTATATAATAATTTATAAAAGGACTTGTTCAGGTTGCTTTTGTTTATTAGCTACCTGATGATATTTTTTTTCTTTGCTTTATTTAAAGGTTTTAGGGGCAAATAAAAACATAACTTCTGGTCAATTCTCTTACCTTAAAAAACTTAAACATTTTACTGTACTGTACTACTGTATTATTCATATTACCTACATCTGTGTGCTTCTAGTTTTTGGGATCGAAAGAAATAATATGTTTTTTATCTTTACCTTCGACTATGCGAAGTATTAATAAATTTATTTCATACTAAAATTTCTTATGGGTTTTATCAATCATCAAGGCGAATAAGAAATTGAAATATAGACTAAAGCCTTAAAAGCAATATACAATTTTGATATCATTTAATTTATGACTTATACAGCGTTAACTTCAAACGTATGTAATAAAAAAAATTGCAACTGTATTACGTTATCGGTATTGTATTGCATTTTATATTTATAAAATAAGTTCCATTCATTTATAAAAAAAGACAAAAAAATACTGGAAATTCGGTATCCAAAGAACCCGATACAAGTTTTTTGTCATTAGCGTCGAATACTCCCTTTAGCTTATTAAAATGTTAAAACTGAAGACAATCCGCACCAAATTTATGTAAGTACCTACTTGCTTTATTATATATATAATGAAAATTCGTCTTGAAAGTTACTTTAAAGCTGTTTTAGTTTACGTTATTTAATTCCACCTATATAAAAAGATTTTTTCATTATTAACAATATTTTTTCTTAAGGCATCTATTTTTATATACAGTTATTATATAGTTACCTATTCCTTAAAGACATTCTATATTAATTGTAAGCTTGGATTAATCTTCTGATGTAATATAATCTGTATTCAACAGAACCTTGTGTATTGAATTAATTGATTAACTACTAAGACTGTCGTTTATAGGAAGTATTCCAACTGATACTTGTATACAAACAAGGGCTAACATCGTGCGAAGCATTGTATAGCGTATCGGGGTAAATTTCTCGAGATATCGATTTGGTCTGAATCGCAGTAAGTCTGCCTTACCGGCTTAAGTCTAAGGTCGGTCATGTATAATATCTATTCAAGATATTCGAAACGAACCATTACAGTATTTTTCAAAACATAACACATATGAATACGATTAAGTATTTAATCGCATCATAGAACACAAAAAGAATTAAGCGTTATATATAAATCAATTCAGTTAAGTTCGTTGAATTTCGTATTAAAGGCAAACAAATATATATATATATATATATACGTATCGGAGGATATGTATTGAAAATATTTTCTTTAAGCATAAATTGTTTCTATTCTTGCTTATATTTTAATAATTAGGATATATTTATATTTATGAATACCCCTAAGAGTACAATGGAAGCAACTAATAAATAAATGGAGCAGTTAAAATCTATGCTGTGACAGCCAGCCAGATGGGCAGACGAACATTATTAAATTAAACAGGATTAGTTTTTGGTTATGGAATTCTAAATGTGATGACGAGTGTAACGGCTATATACGACAGAAATATCTTCAATATTGAAAATAACGTATTTTAATAATTCAGCTGAACTATTTGCTTACAGTGATAGTAGTAAATATAAACAGTTACTATATCACATAAAAACTTGTTAGGACTCCACAAATTGATTTATGACAGTCCTTAACGAGCGTCAACTGACTTTCTGCTAAAGATATGTGACAACTTCGTTAAGGTTAAAGATCCTCATGTATTTTATATTGTGCATATTATAGGCTTTTCAGGTTCACTCATTTCAACGTAAAATTAACCAACCTAATCAATAGTTTCCAAAGAATGAATGCCTGCATAGATTTAAAAAATGAACATCAAAATATGCATAGATAAATGTAGTTTCCAAGCTCTTCACGAAGCAGTAACTTATAACTATTTTCATATGCATATCCAAGTAAAAGTTGATCGTTACTATTCGAAAAATTAAGTGAAGTTAAAGTTATAAAATTCGATACAGGTTAAGCAACGCTTCTATAACGCGTTAGGTTATTGGTTATTTGAGATAACTTTCGGAAACGGTTCGAAAACTTATTAGTAACATAAAGTACGTACTGCTACATTTTGCTTTATTAAATAAAAATCAAACCTATGATATAAACAATGTATGTATCTTATTTTACTCTGAACGTTTTCAGTTACAAAGGTTTTACAGAGGCATATTGAAGAGTAATTAAAAATATATGCATCAATTGCAAGGTAGGTAAATTGAAACTTTATTGCTAATGAACGCCGTCAAATGAAAATTGGCACGGTACTCAATATTTACAAAAATGCATAATTGTAAACGTTTTCGTATATCAAATTAATTGTTTAAACACAAATAATTGGTATTTCGATAATAGCGGGACCTAGATTCATTTCACTTTGAATAATATTAAAATAAAAGACATTTCAAACGAAAGCTTCTCGCAATCGCATTAATCAATAGTCGACCTAGAGACTCGGTGTTCGTAATAAAATATTAAACGTATGCGACATGCAAATTCTAGAATTATTTTATTCAAAGTATATATTTAATACCAAAGAGTTGTAGCATGACAAGGTGCCATAATAATGACCAAGTCACCGCGGTAAACATATTATAACAAGAATTTTTTAACAAAACTCGTTAACTAAAACTTATTTTTAGAAAATCACTATTATCAATTTTTATCGACTACAACGCAGCCTGGGATTTTTTTTCTTATATAAGTAGTCATATGGGACACCTGATGATTAGTGGTCACAACACATAACCGCTGTAAGAAATGATAACTTTTCCTGTACATATCAAATGCGGCACCAACATTAGGAATTAAGACGTGTCTGTAGTTACACTGACTCACTAACCCTTCGCAAAGTTCTACCACCTAGTATTTTCACCACCATTGTGTTTTACCATCTCGAGTCAAGTGTCTGTTGTTCACTTATAATGAATAAAGGAATATATCATTCTTATAAATATTGATCAACCACTTGACTTTCAACTATATGACATAGCTATGTATTAAACTGAACTTATAAAATTATAATAACAACCGATATAAGAAATTATGGACGATTGGTTGCAAAATATCTTTATAGTTAAAACATTTTGAACTAATTATAGCAAGACTACAGCCTGAGATTAACAATAATAGTAGTAAGTGGGGGCTCGTCAACGCAACCTAGCTCGTTTCAAAGGAAAGAACAAAACACGATAACTTAAGCATTACATTTCAACTTGATACAGAATAAGCTGTTTTACAATTTGATTCGTGGATATACATATAGTATCTTATCATACTACGAGAGTCATCTTTTCCGGCATTAAATTACCCCTGGGTATATCTTGTTATAAATGTACCAACATTTAAATCGTTCAAATTGTTTCCGTGTGATGCGTACACACATATGCATGAGAGATGCATTTGTATGAGATATAGAGGAATACTCTGTTTTTTTTTTTATTTCTGAGTCAATGCTAAGAGTTAACGACGTATATTTTATCACATATTTTATTTACACAGACCAGACAGTTTTAATTACCAATTATTATTAGTATAGTTTATATATTTCATGAAATCGGACATCGATTAAAAAATATGAATAATTAATTAATTGATGTGGATAAAACCTATCAATTCCGTTATCAAATATCGAAACACCTATTAGCACTTATATTTTAAATATTATTACTTGAAGCGGGGGTACAATGACAACATAAATATAAAATAGCAATGCGAAATAACAAATAAGCTATATTAATATTAAAAAGGAACGAAAGCCTAGACAAGATCACCACAGCGTTTTACTACTCAACAAGATGAGCACTTACAAAATTAATGCAAGTAAAATTGCAAAGGAAACTCAAGGAAATATTTATTCTATGATTTCGGTCAAACGGAATTTGAATTGTTAGTTGGATAAATAATAATAGTTCAAGGTAAGATAAAGTCTTTTTTCGACTGAATTTACTGGATAAAGGATCACATATCTATACTCAACGTTCAAACAAAACTGCACTCATAGTAGGCACCTAAATTTTATAAGAAAACTTAAGCCCCTTATTTTTCTGGATTCTATATAATTGCCAAAAACTACAATTATAAATGATTTATTTTTATTGGTAAATAATTTAAAATTATTCAAATCAAAACTACAACGAAATATGTCCCCAAGCAAGTTGTTATCACTTCAATAATCTTGCCATTATATTCTCATACATAAAAGAGAAACGACCTGAATAGTTTCTAGCACATAGCGATCGTTTCTGGGGAACATGTCGTACTATTTATGTATATACTACATTTTGTTTGTCATTGAAGTACAATTAGAGCAAAAATATATAAGTAAATAGGGTTCTATGTAGGAAACATGTAGGCATTAAAATAAAATAAACAAACGAGGCCATGTATGTTAAAAAAATTGTAGATTTTTATCAAAACAAATCGCAATCGGTTTGCAGAAATGCATTTAAAAAAAATAAAGTACACAAATAAAACTAAAAAGTCAAATATTGTCACTTCCAATTAATGTAACGCTGGACAGGTGAAATGAAATGCCGAAATTTCGCATGAATAGTCAAAGCTTAAAACTTGTACAAATATCAAACTATATTTAGCAGTTAAATATTATGAACAGTTTTCCCGTGAAATTTGTCGTAAAGAGGTATTAATATTAGTTATATTTATACATATGTGAACAAGCACCATAAGCTGTTTCAAACTGATGTAATTATGTTCTAGAACTTAATTAATATCATTTCATTTAGATTTTAGTAAACAGAACTACTTCGTATTAAATGAAATATAAATTTGGAACTATGAAGTAAAATATGTTTCATTATATAAGTTTTAATATTTTGAATATAAATCACAAGTAAGATTTTACAATATATATATATATAGCAGATATAATTATCATCAATGTATTCTACTCATATATTTTTTACTTGAATGTTTGTTTTAAATATCAAGGTGTCATCAACGCAAGGAGGAAACAGATGTTTTCCAAGGTTCTATAACCCTGGGTGCACTTTCCTTCCTTAAGATCTCGTAACATGTTTAGCATTCTCTGAACTCTAGATTATATTTATCACAAATAAGGTTAAATATAAAATATAATATACATAATATTACTGTTAATATAATGTGATACATTGTAAAAAAACATCCCGAAGAGAATCTCGAGCTCTGAGATTATAAATAGCCATGACAGTTCTTTATTGGTGAATGAAAATAGTTTATATGTCTGCATCATTATCCCAAAGTAATATACCATAGGACATGATAGTATGAAAATATACTAATCGGGCAGTATCAATGTCAGGTAGCTGTCTAGCCTGTCCAATCACGTACGTTGCCGAGCTGAGTCTACCTACAAAGGATGACTATTATGACGATGATATGATATTACTAATGTATTATCCTATTTATATTGTACAAAAACAAAAGCTCATGCTACTAAGTTCAGACACTGTTTATCGTTGTTTATTTTTAGGGTTCTAAATAATAAAAAATAATTGTAAGTATTCATATAAATTAGAACTCACACGTGTATTTAGAAATTAATTACTGTTTGGATTATAACGGATCCTGATCTGTGAAGAGAAAAGAAAATATTAATTTGACAAAGTTATTTTCTCGGCATTAAAACAAACTTTCTGCGAATAGCAACAATATTATTGTCAAAGTTTTCTTAGCGAGTGTTTGAGGTCATATTTTTATTAAATACCAACTGCTCCATGCAATTCAATTCTACATCCTTATTATGCAGGTCCCAAGCTACCTCCTATGTTATTATTATGATTTACATATATTTAAATATAAACTTAACTTGGTTTTCTACAATATAAATAACTGTTTACGGTATAACAAAAAAAAGACACTTGAATTATTATTGCAAAAAATAAACTTAAATCAAGAGTCGTCGTAATCAATGATTGGAGCTTATTAAAAAATTGGTTGTGTAACAAAATTGTAAATGCAGACACGTCCAAATTCACCATGTTTAAGTACGATAAAACACGTACCGACCTCGCCAAGCCGAAAATCAATATTCAATGCTAAATATTTCCAGCCATGATTTCTTTTAACTTAGCTATTTCTGTTTGAAGATGACATTTGAAACAACTTTAATCCATTTTACGTATTATGACTCACAAATAAAAAGTATAAGTTGTTTTTTAAAATCATTCTTGATATTAAATTATACTGTGCAATTTTAGTTTTGCGTTTGGAAATAAATAAATTACTTACAAAATCTATAAAAAAGCATTTTAATCCAAAATTAGACTCACAAGCTTTATTTTGATTTTATTTATTTTACACTTAAATATCAGTTCTCGCAAGTGGTAGTTTATAATTATAATATTAACATTATAAAGACTTATATAGCAAAGCCCAAAGAGAAAAAAATAATTCAGTAGATATGATAAGTATGAGTCACGGGGAAGACCAAACTATGATCGATAATATTTAATTGCCAACGATAGCTGACCTATTACTGACCGATGACTAGATGTAGATTTGCCCACTATAATGTTATATCCATTCAATAAAAGAAAAAATAAGACCGATGAGATGGACGTATCACTTGCTAAAGATCGTAAACGTTGCTCGAGAACTAGAAGAAATTTTATTTGTTCTGTTACTTTGACTAGCATAAGCTTTTATTAAATAAGCTATTTAAATAATCCCGTCCGTCAGAGAGAGAATAATTGAAAAGATTAGTATTCATTGAAACCATAATCTATTGCGACAAATCTATTTCTTTCGATGGCAGAAGGAAGAATAGTAGGTAACATTACATCTTTTTCTATATAAGGTGCAATTGAATTAATTGTCCTGTCGTAGAATCACTTTATCTTCCACTGAAGGCATAATTACGGAGTGCGACGGAATACGGAGGCAGATTAGCAAATAAATTCAATTTGTATTACAGACTACACATTTCTCTTATTGTCTATCTTATACACATTCTCTTATTTGCCTGACTCTGTAAAAAGGACGGTTTCGTATTCGAGTTTTTTTTAAGTCAACTTACCAGTAAACATACCTACTTAGCTGTTACAGTATAAGGTAGTGTGTTTAACTAGCTGCTAACCTGGCATGCGTTGCATAGCCTTTTTTCATAAACAATTACCCCGCACGACTCTTTCACCACATATTGAGCGTCACGCAAACGTCAACTACACAACTATACAAGTGTAAACTATATGGGATCAACGGTCAAAATTTTAAAACGTATAAGAAAGACAAAAACTTAGTGGTAGTGCATAAAGATGCAAGCCCGTAGGCGTCAGCTCCTCGTTATATATTCTACCGCCTAAACATCAATACTAAATACTGTTATGTTCCGGTTTGAAGGGTGAGTGAGCCAGTGCAACTACTACAGGCACTACGCTTGGCGGAATTAGGAATGGTTAATATTTCTTATAGCGCCAATATTTATGGGCACTGTGTGACTATTTGCAATTAGGTGGCCCATGTATCTCCTTTTTTTTTTACTTTTTGTCGCTCTGTAATTTTGTTTGTAAACTATTATCAGATTCGATTTGAAATTTAATACATTCTTTGTTACAACAAATGTTTTTATTTAAAAAACAATTAAAACCATATGTGTGTGCGTGTGTCAACTCTCATGGGGGTTGGTCATCGTCGAAGTCGCAAATTATCGTTCATATTTTTATATAAGAGTACAGCGAATCAGAATATGTATCCAATTTTTATAAAATATAAATGGGTAGAAGAATCACTTCATTAAGTCAATCGGTATGTTATGTATTTCAAAGGGCAATATCAATTATTCCGAACAAACGCTCATTTATTATAGAATATGATACTTCAAGAGATCAAAAGGTTAATTAATTATTCAATTCAGCCAACATTATTAAACCTATTTTTGTAGAAACCAAGTGTAAATCTAGATTAATTCATAAGATTTGCTATAGTTTTTTTTTTTTAATATTATTATGTCTCTGTGCAATGGTGACACTTACCATCAAGTAGCCTGTTTGTCCGTCCGCATACTTATATTATAATAAGTTTCCATAAAATTTCATCAAAGCGAATAATATATGATACGATTACTTACCGCCTATCTACAGAGAGGCATAATAATTCAATATGCACCGATTTCTTAAAACGATCACATTGTGTCTTAAATGTAGAACTATCAGTGAATAATTGATATTGCCATTTGAAATCTATATTAGACCGATTGGCCTAGGGAATCGATCCAGCTATCCACTTGTATTTTACAAAAATAGGATGAATATTTTTGTTGATTGCTCCTTAATAATATAATATTATATGTAAAATTTTGAATTAGTGGTAAATAAATAATGGCTTTTTAGTATTTTTCTACCGTCTGTGTAGGTTACCTCCCACTTATCGGATATTCTACCGCCAATCAGCAATACTCAGTATTGTTGTGTTCCGGTTTGAAGAGTATGTGAGCCAGTGTAACTACAGGCTCAAGAGACATAACATTTTAGTTCCCAAGGTTTATTTTGCTTACAGCCGAATGTCAATTGGCGGTGGTGACCACTTACCATGAGTTGGCCCATTTGCCCAACCGCCTACCTATTTCATAACAATGCATAAATATGCAGCCGTTTTACAATAAAATTAATGGTATAAAAAACTTCACCATGTAAATATTCTTATAACTACCAATCTACTTTGCATTTTGTCAAAAAAATGTGGAAGTTTATGCATATCATGAAACAAGTATGGGTAATCATATTTTTTTTAATAAATAATAATACAATTACATAAATGGATTAAACAAAAGTTACTACTTAGTTTCTTGATGGTTCAGATTTTGATTTTGATTTGGAATTATATTAAAATCTAACGTAAACTAGCGTTACGATAATTTCTACCAACTTCATAAGATTAGTAAAAAAATTCCATTATAAGATAACTACAGAATATAAAAAGTAAAATCATTTGCAACCGATAACCGTCTCATTCTATAACTTATGAGAGAAAAAACGATCTATATCATATTTTTAATATAAGTAGGCGCTGAGAGATGGACAAACTAAATATATCTTTTCTCAGTTTTTGTAAGATATAGAGGTTCTGATTCGCAATATTTGTGCTGTATTGTTAAACATTTTTCATGTATAAACACTTGCACTATCGATTTCACGAGGCAAGTACATTTATTATTCAGAGAAATAATATATTCATAGTATTAGACTACGTTATAACGATTATTTTCCTTCTAACGGTTTGTATTTATGCAAAGTAAAACATCGATAAAAAACAAATAAATTCTGTAATAAGTGTTTGTAATTCTAAGACAATTATGTTACTTGAATGCAATTTCACGCGAAACACTTTGAATTCTAAATAACTGCATTAGTCTTAACACAAAACAGGAACAAGAGAAAATGGAAGGTTCACAGTGATACCTTTTATTTTCTGCTTGTTACTCGGGAATTAAAACAAACATAAAACAAAACAAGTGTTTCTTGTTAATAATATATGTTAATTATACATAACAAAAAAAAACATTTATTTTGATTAAATATCATTAATAGATAAAAGATAGAATAAATAAAGTTATATATAGTTAACTTACAAAAATAATTATATCGAGCTGCTGAGAACAATCCTAACTGTTAAAAATGCGAAATTGCGTTTGATTTTATTTGTTTGTTACGGTTTCACTTCTTAACTAGTCTTCTTCCACCAATCACCATGAAATTTCGCATACTCGTCAGAGATACAGTAAAGGAAATAAAGAAACCTAAGCCCCGTATAGATCTAAATATAAACCAAATTTCGTACATTCATTCCCATCAAATTCGGTGAGTATATTTTCCTATTTATCTAACCCTATACAATGTTACATAAAATATAGCTATGATGCTAGTGAAAGTGGTGACTAGTGCTTTATAGATAGTATAGAGATCGACGGGCGACCGTGGCTAAGCAATAATAAATAATAGTAACAGCCTGTATATTTCCCACTGCTGGGCTAAGGCCTCCTCTCCCTTTGAGGAGATGATTAGGAGCATATCCCACCACGCTTCTCTAATGCGAGTTAGTTGATTCCGATGTGGCAGAATTTCGTTGAAATTAGACACATGCAGGCATCCTCACGATGTTTTCCTTCACCGCCGAGCTCGAGATGAATTATAAACACAAATTAAGCACATGAAAATTCTTACTTGCATGAGTTTGAACCCGCAATCATTGGTTAAGATGTACACGTTCTAAACACTGGGCTATCTGGGCTCGTGGCTATGTATCCAATGATAATAATTATTTTAAGCGATATTATCCATTCATTGTATTGTCACTTGGTGGTAGGGCTTTGTGCAAGCCCGTCTAGGTAGGTACAACCCACTTATCAGATATTCTACCGCCAAACAACAGTACTCAGTATTGTTATGTTCCGATTTGAAGGGTGAGTGAGCCAGTGAGGCTACAGGCACAAGATACATAACATCTTAGTTCCCATGATGTTGGCGCATTGGCGATGAAAGGAATGGTTAATATTTCTTACAGCGCCATTGTCATGGGCGATGGTGACTACTTGCATCATCAGGTGGACCATTTGCTCGTCCGCCAACCTATATCATAGAAAAAAGTAAATGAACCGCTCACCTTAAAATAAGTTAATATGATCATTATTGCCTTAATTACAATGCGATATTCGCCCTCTATTTTGCAACAAGGTTATTGAAAGTTCTAACTTCGACACAATAACTGTTTAGTGTTCTCTACCCTCACTGAACCTTAACACACCTGTATCTGCCTGCTTTATTTTAAGAATTTATTTAGAACGGCATTACAGAGAGTAAACATTACATTATAGACCGGGTAAGATCACATATAAGAGTGCAGACACATTAATATTTCAAAGTAATACCGAAGACAATCTTACTTATTTAAAATTTTAGAATTGGCTTTTTAACAAACATATTAATATACATTTTTTTTATGTTCGATAAAAACTTCCAAATAGTAAAATGGATGTATCTACCAAATTTACAAGTACTGCGATATAGAAATATATATTTGCAGCTGGTAAGAATATTAAAAACTTCTTTTTTCTTTTCATTTTTGTGGCTTTTATTTGTGCCAAAGAGGCACAGATTATTTCGCCAATGTCACGTGCGATGGAGAAGAGACGATGGAGATTGATCTGTGCGGTCAAGGCTCAAATTAATTTTGAAGGCAAAATAGTAAAAGACTGTTTGTAAACCCATAACCAAAAACAACACAATAATAAATAATTATATAGATAAAAAAATAATTGCTTAACGAACTCTTCTCACTTTAACCCTCTTATAGACATTTGTCAAATTGTTTTTGAATAGACTATATCCACTTAAACTGTAATAATTATTGTAACAAAATAACCTTTTATATACGTAATTGATTTCCTTTGAAATGGCTAGTTGCAAGCGAATCAAAATGGTTATTATTAAAGAATGTGATACAACTTGAGCTGAAGACAATTATGTAATTCTGAATAGTAGAGATGGAAGAGATCTATAAGACTGTGCAAAGAAGCAAATATAATAAAACTAAATCATAAAAATGAATCAACGCGAATAAGAATAGCAATTTTATCACTAGTCGAGAGTAAAAGAGAATTAAATTTTCCTACACTTTTTACGCCGATGGAAAAGCTCAAGTTATCATTGTGTAACTGATAAAAAATATAAACTAAAATGCTTGCTTCTACGTCCAAAAATAACTCAATCTGCTTTTACAGTCATTTTACGAGCTTAAGATCCGAAAATATAAAATAATCGAAAATTTTGAAAAGATTTGACTCATTTATTTACAGTTCAAAATTCCGGAAAATGAGGAATAAAGACAATAATGATAATTAAACAAAGGTGTGTTGCTTTTGCAAGACAACGCACCAATTCACATTAATAAATTGTGATGATTACTTTCGACAACTATGCCTTCCAATCTTTAGTCAAGATTTATTTTTACGTGATGATTTTTATTTGTTTCCAAATTAATAAAATAAATCATGGGAATAACTTTTTCTGAAGATAGTAAAATAAAGATTTTCTTTGACGGGTTAGAAAAGTAATTAGCCTATAAAATAAATATAGATTTCAAATAAATTAATATTAAAAATACCTTTTTAAAACAAGGTTTTATATACCCGTTAAGGAATTCCTTTGTCTAGAAGCAATCCTGGATGTTGAATCAGGTCATGCTTACCATAAAAATGTATTGTCATGATGAATCAATATGAAGTTAAAAAATCAGGATCAAAATTATTCATTGT
Organism: Vanessa tameamea; assembly: GCF_037043105.1. Lineage (NCBI taxonomy): Eukaryota > Metazoa > Arthropoda > Insecta > Lepidoptera > Nymphalidae > Vanessa > Vanessa tameamea. The sequence goes on along the minus strand of NC_087341.1, from coordinate 11,859,530 downwards.
AAAAATATAACAATTACTAACAGTATTTAAAACGGGATATTTACAATGTTTTTTATTTTTATTTGGTGGAGCTCGATATTTCGACATTATCTACGAATGTCTTGTTCACGAGATTATCTACGAATTATACATTATTATAATATACAATAATATATACAATAATACATTATGTACGAATGTCTCGTGAACAAGACATTCCTAGATAATGTCGAAATATCGAGCTCCACCAAATAAAAAACATGGTAAATATCCCGTTTTAAATACTGTTAGTAATAAAAATAGCCATGTTCATTTAAAATCTTATATAACAATTAGTTATAAAAACTACCATTTATCAGCTATTTATGAAGTTATCTGTGAACACTAACAGTTTACCATTAAATACATTCTCACACAAATATTTTAAGTAAGAATACTAAAAATATATAAATTACGAATAATAAGGGACACTAACCGAGTTACTAAAAGAAAATTGTAATCTAATAAATATATATTTTACATCATTTTTGGTAATTTTGAAATGGGTACAACGTAACTTCATTCCATTAAAAACGATATTTCAATCCTACGATGGACAGACAGCTAGTGTTAATTCGAAGTATAACAACCTATCTCGCGACTACAATAGAAATAACAGAAACCTGTCAATATTACAGGATAAGATAAAAGATTATTTTCAACGATAGATGATGTCAACAAAACATTTCAGCTTTTAGGTGTGTCATGATTTTACTTCATTGCAGGGTGTTATAATTATTGACAGTTTTGACATAATTTGACCACTACGCTCGAATGCTGGTAAGTGGAAACAACGATATTTCCCTTCACAGCCGAGAACGAGAATTATAAACACACAAGCAAATTCAGTGGTGCTTGTCTGAGTTTGAATCCGCAATCATTGGTTGTGATGCACGCCCTATAATCTCTGGGTCATTTGAAAAAACCAGTATAAATTCAAACTTTAATGCCACTGCTTAGTTCTATCTCCCAAGTTCTAAAGTCAGCAGATGAGAAATTTAGAGCTGAAATTGAGCGGTATTTCAGTAAAATAATTATTAAAGATAAAGTGACTTCAATGTTTGAGTTTATATGGCGAAAGATTAAAATTAATTATATGGGTAACTAATTGTATTAACTTTTCCTAATACATACATAGATAGTTTTTTTTTGTAAATACATTCAGACAGGCACTATAAATCAGTAATAACATTCCATGTTACACAATTCTACTAAAGCTGAACGTTACATAACTTTCGAAAATTTTCATTTGAATTACAGAGTCATATTCACGATTGGTAAATTAAAAAACGAGATCCATACTCTATCCAGGTGATCCATCAGGATGTACGTTTCGACATATCTAGGAATTTTGTACAATACAACGCCACCACGAGTTTCCACGAGTCACCAGCATAGGCAGCACAATTTTTTTATATAAAATGACTAATAACATATAGGAAATACATACGTACATATATCCATACCCTACATACGTATAATATTCGTTTTAATATTTATGTGTCGTCCAAAACCTTTGATTATAACCTACAAATTATGTTCGTTTGTTATAGATATGAATAATGTAATCGAATAATATTACCGAGTATGATGTTAGCATAATATCTTAATACGCTTATTGTAAGTAGAGATTATATTTAAAACATATATATATATATATAGATTCATTGTGTGATATATAAATTTTCTTAGTTGATTTTCATAGGTATATAGAAGTTTTGTAAATGGCATGGTTCATACAAATATATTTTCTATTCTATTATAAATCTGAAAGTCTATTTGAATGCGGTAATCTCAGAACCTACTGGTCTGATTAGATAATGCTTTTTTGCGTCTAGTTCGTTAATTGAGACCACATAAAACCAGATACTCATAGGAATTCAATAGCGTACATCGTGGATGAAACGGGAGCAACTAGATAAAATATATAGTTGGAACTACAATTTTTTCGTAACTTGTATTGCCCATAATTGTAACTTTGCTATAATGACTGGCTTTCAAATAATTACAAGATTTGATATCGATTTCCATATTATTTGCATAAAAATGACGTATTACGTATACAAATTTTTATGTCGAATTCAACCCTCTTAGGTGGCGAATTCTCAAAAAAGCTTTAACATATGTCTCTCATTAAACAAAAACTCATTAACTGTAACCTAAATACCGATATAAAAATAAAGTATTTCGATACAAGTTTTCATTTTCAATTAAACCTAGGAGATGAATTTAAACGCAATAAATATTTGTGGTAAAAAATGCAATATCCAATCGATCTCTACAAACTATGGTGAACTAAATCAATGAACTTTAAGGTATAGATGAAACTCTTAACAAAATCCATTCTGGGACATTTACAGCTCTATTGCCCACGTTCAAGTTATTATATAGCACTTTGTTTAAAACAAAATAATGTATATACATTATATTAATGGTATCAGTTTTACCGATACATTAATATAATTATCTTTGAAATTTTCGCTATCTACAATTTTTTTTTAAATAATTACTATCCGTCAGCGTCACTACGAAAACTTAATGAAATTATGTAAAACTCAATAAAAAATGTCACGACGACCTAGTTCATGACATAATTGAGTTCTCTACTAAATGTCACTAGTATCTGAAAAGATCGGGAACGATTTAGGAAGATCCGCCTCAAAACTATATTCCTTGGAACCTTAACAAGGATGAATCAGTAGTTAGAATATGTGAATCGAAGATTACAAGATTCAAACCCAGACAAGCAATTCTTCATCTCGTAATAGACGATGAAGAGTTGCATTGTAATGAAACCAGAATATCGAAATAAATTATAACTTTACTACACCAACCTGCATTGAAGCAGCATAGCGAGTTTGCCGCAAACCTCAAGAGGAAAAGTCAGCCCAGAGAATTTATTTCCCATAAATATTTACAAGACTTTTACTTTATAATTTTCTCTTTTATATCTGTATTTAATTATAACAATTTGATTCAAATATTCGGTACACAGACACATCATTGTCACGCACCGATGAAAGGGGCAATGGTGTGGCAATCGCATTAAATAAGTTTGATTTTGTCTTTGTAAAATATTTGCCTATAAACTGATTAAAATATACTTATTTTAAAACCTTTCTTATAGCACTGCGTGGGCACTGATGTTGCTTTTTATTTAAATTTACAATTATCTTTATATAATCAATATAAACCAAGAATTTTTTCTATCTTTCAAATTAAAGAAATACTTTGAGAATGGCTTAGGGACCTTGATTATAAGGAAAGTGACCAGTTGTTGACTTAAAACTATTGTAATTTTAAAAACTGAAATTAAACTTAAATAATTGTTACATATACATATATTAAATCCACTCATAGCGCACAACATCACACATAAATACACACATATACAGACATTCACTTACACACACACGTGTGCTAAGATTAAATTAATCGTTATAATAATACGTTACTTACATTGGTTAAAAAAATATTTTTGGTATATTTGATTATTTTTTGGTTTAATATATATAGTAAGAAAAAAATATTTACCTAAAATTTGGGAAGGAACTAACTTCCAAAACACAGCGAAATCTAGTTTGGAATACAGGGCTGGTATTAAAAACGAAAACAAAACTTGTGTGTCAAAAAAAAAAGTATATATATATATATATATATTGTAAAACTTTATCACTTAACCCTCAATTAAAAAAAAAAAAAGTTTTATAACACGTTAATAATCTAAACAAAATTTTATCCACCACGAATTCGAGCGGGTAAAACAAGAAATTCATAACGTGCTATTTTTTAACCGATGAGATAATTTTAATATTCGCTACCTAATATTTTCGTCCGTTGTATGCTATGCATTAGCATACAACGTCATACCTCATATAATTACTGTCTTCTACAGTACCGCCTGTTAAACTATATGAGACTCCCGCTACTTAAGAATTATACAGTTTAAATATCTTCATCATTGATCATTTGACCTGAAAATCAGAGTTATGTAAAGCTAACATCATCGTCTGCAGTTTTGCTCGTTGCTCCGGGTCAGTTAGCATACTTCAGTATACTGCATCTCTTTCTACACAAGAAGCTTGTTGGTCGATTACACGCAAAAGCAATATAATGCGTCTTCAGTACAACAGCACATTCCTGATGCAAATGCCCCGATTCTGCAGCACGTCAGGCACGTGTAAATTGTTTTTATACTATCAAACGATAAAATAAATGCGGTGCAAATCCCTGCGGTCTATAATATTCTCATCAATCTAGTCTAAGGTTCAGATATGTCATTTCTACCGATTTAAATACAGAAGATTATACTAGATGATTTCAACCGTTGAGTCTTAAATGACAGCAAGGATAGTATTCCGTAATAAACTTTTTATGAAACTAACATTTCCAGGAATCTTTTCGTTATAAAGTAAGCAAGTTTATTGAAAGCCAGATGATTTGGGGACACTTCTATCTCATCTATATTTAGATTGAGTATGGTAACAATGCAGTGACCTGACAAGAATTCGTTAGTACCTAAAGTGTCCGTCTTACTGTATACATTGTTACCGTATGTATTACTTATTTAAAATATTCATAAAATTTCATTGTTCGAAGTGGAATTTAGGTGATAAAATCGTTTTCAGAAAAAAAACGATGGAAGATAATTCTGTCACCAACGTGTTCATTTTAGAATTTTTTTTTAATTCTTATTACTTGGAAGCTGTACACCTATTTAGGACACGATTACTATCATTGCTTACCAAATTACTATTTTTATATCTTCATTCCTTTTTTCTTACCTACAAATTTATTTTTTATTTATGTGTTTTATTTTTTATACTTTTGTCACTCTTTTTAAAACATTTATTAGTTAGGTCAAATCTGTGGCGAGCCTTGGCTTTTGCACCATGATAATGCGCCGCCTATCATACTGTATTGATTGCTTGTGACTGTTTGGCCAAAAACTTGACCCATATATCTGATTTCTGGCTATTCAATAAAAAACACTGGGTGTATATGATCCAGATTGAATTGCTGCATAAACTCGAGTTGTTGAAATCGAGTTTAACAACAGTTTCTTTCCAATTTTCGATTGGAAACATTTGAAGATTCCATATATATATATATATACATATATGGAAGGGCAACTAAATATACATAAATTTATATTATTTCGAATAATGCACGTAAATTAATTAAGAATTATTTATTATTAATATAAATACATTGAATATAAAAATATAAGAACATTTTAATGGTTCATTTGAACGGTTCTCGGTTAAGGAAATCCAAAGAATATATATTTTTAAGTAGATCATTATTAGTCTTCAGTAAAAATTTGTTAGAAAACGTAAATGTAAATTCCTATGGAAAATTTGAAAAAATAGTTAAGTGCGTACAAAATATAATAGGTACTTCTTTTCAGAGAGCAACAACAAGATTAATTAGTCTAGTGGTTATTGTAGTTGCCTACTTGTGTGGGTAAATAGGGTATTACATATGAAGTGTATTTTAATTTTATTTCGAGTTGTTTTTTTAAATTATTTGGTAAATTACAGTTAAATTGTAGTCAGAATTTATGGTATGGCAAATATGGCAATTCAATTTTAAATCTATCTATCGATTTAAATTAACATTTGGCACACAGTTTAGGCATAGGTGGACAAAAAACCGTAAAAAAAAGATTGGCCAATAGTCATGTTTTCGTAAATTTTATTTTTTCCTTAATTTTACTGTATGTCTTCAGTAATAACTATTTGATGATTACAATCATTTTTCAACTTTTTTTTTATATCTTGATGATACGAGACACAGTAGACACAGTAGACGAGTACACACACTAAACCGTTTTTTATCTTCTAACTTCCAACTATAAAAACATAATCATATTTTTACCAGAAAGAAATAAAATTAAAATTTATATTATGATTCCAAATTAAAATAATCTCGTTTTCTATTCTATATAAACAAACTATTCTAAAGAAACAGAACTAAGACTATTGATGTCTTTAAGAATTCGAATATGAATCCGATGTTGGAAGATAAATTAAAGCAACGTTTTAATCAAAACGTTAAATATAAAAAGTCAAACTGGGAAGTAGAATTTCTAGAAATACGCATTTCAAACGTAGTCAATTATGCACGTTAATGGTATGAAGTTCTGGCAGATATCTAATAGGTAAGGCAAAGTCAAGGAAATCCGTAAGCGGATGGCAAAGTTCTTAGATGTGTAATAGAGCTCGCTAATATGATCGTTAATCCATACTTGGATGAGTTTGCATATTCAACAATTAATTGCTTGTGCTGAAAATAGCGAAAATAAATATAATTGCATTCGAGACGCCTCAATTTAACGAACGAAAAAATTAACGAAGCCTGATTAATTTAGCACGAGGTACTTAATATTAATTGCTTAGTTATGAAATTAATTATACAATGTTGTAAGACTACAAATAGCAGTCGGGATATGGCTTAGTTCTTCTCTAACGATTTTCCAATAGCCTGAGGCGTTGAGGGGAACAACTGCCAGAAATTTAATTTCATCTGTATAATTGAACATAATCCTATATTCTCCTAATCGATTTTTAGCCAAAGCATCCGACACTAAAACCTAGCCAACTTCTCAGGAGACAATATACTGCAAAAGTTTGGCTCAGATGCATTCCTATTCTCCAACTCTTAAGATTGGACACCAATTCAACATGAACGAAAAATCTGCTGGACTAACTTTGAGCTGCTAGTGAGAACTTCTCAACAGAAATTTAAATAACTTTTATCAGCTTGGCCTGTGGATGGAACCCAGGTACCACTTTGTCTATGTGAGCGTGAGATGATTAATATAAGAAAAAAGACGGTATTTTTTTTAAAATAAGATTATATTTGATGTACGCCTATAATTTAACATGGAGGCGCCTTCACCTTCGAATCACTGGTCACTACTTAAAGATAAGTATGCCAGTTATGTAACGCTTAAAACGATTTATTTGCCTAAAAGGGCGTCAAACCCGAAAAATTGGGATTTGTAGTAGTTGATTCAGTATAAAAAAAATATCATATAATTGCAAAAAAAAATTGCTTGGATCTGATCTAGATTAAAAAGAGTCCTTTAGCTTCTAATTAACGATTTTGATACTTACTTTAAAAATAAAGCACTAATAATACTCACTTTTATCCCTAATTTTATTCACTTAAGGGTGAATTTTAAAATACCGATTTCCATATTTCAAACTATAAAGCTGGGGCCTTCTGCTGATTCGCAATAGTGTTTCTTCGTGACGAATTTTCCACAAATTAAAGAAAAGTGTTATGGTGATGTAGTGTAAGCTCTCGAACTCGAAGTGACTTACAAACAAGCCATTTTTATTTTTGTTTCTAACAAAAGTTGATCACGTTTACTAAATATTTAAATACTATACTAAATATTTAAATACACAATATCTACCAAAATAAATATCTAAATTTCTAAAACACAACAAGTATTTTTTTCGTTCTTCAGTTTGTTTCACTTTTTCAGTATCTATTAGATATAAATGTATAAGAACCATTATTCGATTAAATTAGGTAAAATTCCTACGACCTTCTATATAATTCTTTGGTATTTTTTTTGCAATTGATTTCTTCTGTTAATTCTTGCCAGCTCACTTCGCAGCTAACCGCTTAAAACTGGGTAAACTTTAAAATTAAAATAATCCTACAATCTTTTTTTTAAATTCATTTAAGACTGTTATCAACTTTTACTCTCGAAACAACAATAATATTATATTTACTACATCATTTGAAGCAATATCTGAAAATCTAGTATCAAAAAAAGTTTTTAAAAAAATAAACCAACTTTGTGTAGTATGTAACGCCATGATGAATCAAAACCAATGCAATGAACTGTAATAAAAATTGTCTGCAAATAGACTTCTATCGTTGGAAAAAAACATTCCTTATTTAAATTAGATAGACTAAAGAAATACATATACACATTGGTATTTTTATATTTTAACAAATAAAACTATCCCAATTTTGTTCCTATACAATGAAATTCACAAAACTTGTCCCTATTATTTATTTTTATAGCCAACTTTCGCTTCGCAAAAATATTGAGTATGCCAAATGTATACGCAAAGACTTAATCCTTGTAATATAATTAAAATTAGGTTTATAACCTAACATGTATGTTTGGGGACATATAATTGGCAGATTATATGTCGCCAAACACTTCCACTACTCTTATTATCTTTGGATTGATTTTGTAATTTTACTTATCATCATTTTTTTCAGATTTATATGAACACCTCGGAAAAAAGCATGAACCATTTCAATTTGAACCAGAGATTATATGTATAACTTAATTAGTAAAAAAATATATATTCTAAAATTATGTAACAAAAGTTAGTCCGAAGCAACGGCTTTAACTTTAATTCAATTATAGTTTTTTATCCTGGTGTGGAGTTTTTAGTATAATGCTATCCAGATTGCTTTTTAGATATGGAAAAAGTATATACTAACTTAAGATGAAAGTGCTCACTTCCCGCTTCCCGACAAAACTGCTTACGCAAAGCGACAGGCATAAGTTATAACAAGCGACTAGATATCACAGAACCAGGATAAGCAATTCTGTAAGCGAGTTATTCGAATTCCATTGACAGATAACCAACTAGACCGAGATATAAAAGATGATTAGATGTATTCATATATTTTAATTCTTTTAAATAACCATAAAGTGGTACCATGATTTCGGTATTAACGAACGAATAAGTTGATCATGGCATTGGTAAAAGTCGTCTACCAATCCTCAAAAGGAAGATTTCTCACTTAATATAATGCACAATTATCTTAAATACCTAATTGCAGGATTCCGTTATATACAATTAAGTTACTTTAAATAATGCCAGTACCACCAAAGTATCATTGGAAGAAAGATGTTAAGGACTTATTGCGAAAATTAGTCCAATTCATCATAGTAACTGATTTATTATATATGTCCTAGTACTGCCCTGCAAGAGAAACCAATAATGACGGCAGTTGTCATTAGCTTGAGCTTTATTTGGGATCGACGCATTGTCACAAGTATAACATTATTTGAATAATAATTCACTTTTACAGGTGGACGAACCATACGAGTGGTTAAGGTGCCTTAATTCTCTATAGTGTTCATGGTTTCTACAAAAATAATTTTAGACGGCGTTAAAGGCGCGAGCATAGAGATTCTACGAATACTGACGAAAGTGAAAGAAGAGAAATATCGTTTAGAATTGTCCAGTATTTACTTGCCAAAATTTAATAATTTCAAAAGTTCTCTATTCGTGTTGGCTTATGAAAGCACTTTTAATTCGTAATGTGTCAGCGCAGAATTAAATTTAAAGCAACCACTGGTTCGCAAAGTAGAATCTACCGAGAAGAAGTGGTCTGAAACTCAGTATTTACTCTTTTCAACTATTTTAATTACAAAGTATGTCAGTAAAGTATAATTAAAAATGTCAATAAAATACAAAATGTATGTATATCTCGCTTAGAAATCAACAAAAACTAAGGCCACCATTTTTTATCTTTAATCGTGTATTGAGTAATATTATTATCAATGTGCCTTATTTATCAATGTTTTTTTTTAACTTAGGTTATCTATTAAATTTTTTAATAGACAAGTTAAAAATAACTTTGGAATCTTTTATAAGCGTCCGTAGCGCAATAGTTTATGGGCCCCTAGCGATGTAAAAAGTCGCAGGATCGATCCCTTGTACCTTAAAAGGAGTACCTAAAAAAGAATATTAGTAATGCCTTATTTAATTTGGGGCATTACTAGTACTTTTAAAAAAACTTATTATAGAAACCAATACTGTTGAAGGATGTATTAAGATAATTACTTTATCTTTCATTCTTAATTTTTTACCAAATGTTGTATATCCTTATCAGAAACTATTTCAACATTGATACGCATCACAAGCTCGTTTATTGTTTATACTTATATTATTGTTTTGATTTGCTTCAAATCAACAAAACATTCATAGCCCTAGAATGTCTAAACCTTATCTTCCATTAGAACTCCACCCAGGATTATATTCATTTCAGTAGTCGATGGTGAGTACTTACAGTTTATACGTTTGACTTACCACTAGCGACACCTGGTGGATTAAGCGAGAACATCGTTAACATATATTCGTGTTAACAGTTTCTATGTCGTACGATAGTTGGCGCTAGTAGCTGAGTATGAATTTAATACGTCACGATACGTCAATATTCCCGAATGCAAGACGTCACTTGAAAATATATTGTCGAAAAAAAAAACTAAAAAAGAAATTCGATTTTTTCGAAATATGATTTCAAAAAAAATATTATTTGTACACTATTTACATTCAACAGTACATATCAAATTTCAAGTAAATTAAGTTCCTTCATTGCAGACTAAAAATATAAATAGTTTTTATCTTTGAAATTTGAAACCTTTGTGAAATATTTCCCTTTTGTGCCGTTAAAAAACAGCCATTAGTGCAGTTCCGTTTTGTTTCTCTCTGTAATTACTTTATAGAATTCTAAGAAAATTTTATTCGACGTATTCAACTTAGTAATTACTTGATGTGAGTATTTACCTAGACCGTATCCAACAAACTACTTTTTATACAGCCAAGTAATACGTCATGTTATTGATATTATGGTACGGACGAGTTTATAAATACATGAAGACATTTAATATTTATATATCTAAGTATGAACTTTACTTTATCCCTTACATTATTCTGGAGAAACTTGCTTCGCAAAAAAATACTTTTTTTACGAATATATATTTATATTTATACATAAAAAAATATTATGCAAATAAAGAAAATAGACAAATAATGTATTCTGTACACGTATATGACTGACGCGGACTCTTCTGTAGGCCTTTTTAATAACAACAATTTTTAGTACAATGTATCTTAAATTCTTAATCCTAAAATCCTATCCTAAGGTTGTTTAGCCAGCATGAGCAATAAAAACGTATAAAAACAGATTTTTTGGATAAAATACCACCATTCAAAAATTTTGTCCGAAATATTAACAAATGACAAGCTGCCCGTGCCGACTTCGTCCGGGTGAAATAAGAATATTATTAACTTTCCGTGGATCGGACCTAAACCAACCTAAACCATCCAATTTCATCCGTTGGTACATATTTCTTCTGTACGTGTGTACAGGAAATATATATACATAAAAAAAGTATACACAATACCTTGTATATCGCTCTTTCTATTAGTGAAACCGAATCGAAATACGTTGTATTTGAAAGAAGGCGGATAAACGGAGAAGCGGTTATAAAGACAGACACAGAAAGCGACTTTGTATCGTACTTTTTATAAATTTCAAGTATCAATTAGGGATCATTATATCAATTATGAACATGTGGATCTATTAAAGTTAATGTCGTACACTTAAGATAAAAGATGTATAAATACTGTGCCGACGACGACAGTGCTTCAACGGACAAGTTGAGCGTTTAAATAGCAAGTATTTTTATCGATTGCCACAGGTTAAAAATAGTACATCGCACATGTGTTGACAAAGCTTAAGACAAATGAAATGAAAATAAAAGAGTTTTCAATGCGGGAGATGTCTAGACATCACATATAATGTCGTTGTGTCGATTAGTGTTGTTTTCCTAGTGATTTGACACAAAGATATATACATTTAAACGGAAATATATAAATAAAAAATTAAAATAGCCATGATAATTTTAGTTTTATCGGTGTGCCAAAATATTTATGTTAATATAAAAGGTATAGGTAGAATAGGTAGAAATAGTTGCCACTGTTAAAATAGCCAAAATAAATTTGTATTTAACGTGTCGTAAAAATAATAATCACGGAAACATGTATACAATTCAAAATTGAGTATTTATGAGCTTAGATCTCTATATGGATAGATATAATCCACGAACCCTCATTGGAGCAGCGTGGTGGAATACTATGAGCTTAGATCTATGTTTTGTCCAATTAATACAATGTTATCAATTCTTATGTTTACAATCAAATTTAGTGTTCGATATTACAAGAATGTTTCCTCAAAATGTTTTCCTTTCGCAAATACACTATGAATTAAGAAAAAATAAATAAAAAATTAATACATATGATGATAATATGTATTCATATTGTTTTTTATAATTGCATTAAATACGTAATTATTTCACCACCAAATTCGACAGGAATGACGTAGGGTGCGTATTGTTTTACGATTTAAAATAAATACGATTAGATAATTCAAATCAATGCAGGCTTATGCATATTATTATCAACATCATCTTTCTTGATAGAAAATTCAAAAACTTTTAGGAACCCAATCTAGGAATCGAACCAACATGACAACACAACCATGGGATCTGCAGCTTTATAAGTTAGCCCCTAGATTTAAATTCAGGTACCTTAATACAGCTATCTCAAACAAAATCAAAAATTGAGCCATTAATTTGCACCCTCCGGAAGTCGCCTCGATAGTTACTTTACATTCTATCGCAATTAGTAGCGTCGTAAAAGCATTATTTTTATTTTAAAATATGTATTTCAAAAATTTTACAGGATTTATGCTTTTTTTTTAATTGTTTGTTTTAATGATCACCCATGTCGCCACTGTACAAAAAAAAGCAATTAATTGTTAAATTCACTACAAAAGAAGTTTGTAGATAATTTATTGGAGAGCCTTAAAATATTATTTTGATCAAAAAAAACTACCGGAAGTAGTGTGCTACTTAAATAAAGTAATAAATAATGTACATGGACTTTCTTGGAGATTACGATAACACAAATTTATTAACTAGTACCTACGTATTTGTAAAATACGCAAAATCGTTAGGTTGAAAAAAATGATCCACCTATAGCAAAATAGTTGTGTATCGTGACCTATTTATATGTGATGAACTTATGATATCTCTTAATGAGATGTCATTACACGAAGTGAGAAAGCATGTAGCAATAGGGTAGATCCAAGTATGGATAATTGAATTAATTGAAAACTTAAATATATACTATTTTACTGTTCTATTTTAAGATAACTTTATAGTAATTTAACCTATTTACACATATTTAAAATTTAATGAATAAGAAGATCGCGCTTTGATTCTCTAGCGCTTATTAAATCTAATTAAATCGGAATAAAGCCTTTATTATTATGTAAATAAACAAAGAATATCGATTTATTAAAATCGTTACTCACATATACTTGAGGTTAACTGCGTTTACAGAGTGAAGTTTGAAAGCAGCCTTACATTGTGTTTCACTTACACAAAACTACACACAAAATACTACGATATGTACACGAATTTTATAAATATAGGAGCAGCAGTAAGAAGACAGATAAAGAAAGAAATTCGGTAGAACTGTAATAGATATCTTTAGTAGCGAATAATTATTAATTATTATTAATACAATGAGCTACAGGATCGCAAATAAGATGAACGGATTTAATTGGAATCGGTATCAGTATAAAGTCGTAAATTGTATCTGGAGTAGATTAATTAAATTCTAGTGACACATAATATTCAACTGTCTCAAACAATATTTGATATAAACCAACATATCACACACATATATTAATTGTATAACTTTAAAACGGTACAGTCCATACCGTTTATTAATTATTATAGGAACTGTTGTTAATAGTAATAGGAATTTTAATAATCTATATATATAAAAGCGAAATATCAGTCACTGATTAATGCAACATGCAACATTCTACGAACTGCAATGGCGAGACTAAATTTTGCAGATAATTGTAGACATTTGGACTTTACAATATGAACACCATCCATTACGCCAGACGTTTAGAAGCTTGGAACAGTGGAATGCGCATACGAAATTTTATGTCTGTTCTGTTAACCATTAAGGAGTTCGCTCGTCGGGAGCCAACCCTCAGCGTAGCAGTCATGTCATGTCATGTTCAGGGCAATGTACGAGGTCTCATTATATACTGAATTTATGTTTTAAAACTGAATGGGCACTTATAATTGTGGACGCGTGCATACATTCGACTTCTACTTTATTTCAGTATAACAAAACAAATCCATTAAATTAAATATTAATTATTATACTAATTTTTCACTGAGACCTCGCGCTTATTAATTTCGGAATAAGTCTCGGAACTCTCTCATTACGTAGCCATCGGGTACATTTCATAAGTGGTTTTACAGTTTTATCACCAATTTTCTTCATCGTAATGAAATACTGTTTTAAACATGTAGATGTGCTTAACACAACAATATCATAATCGTTTCAGCGTTTTGCGTGATGCTCGAACAAACATACAATTAACGGTTGTATAATAGGGCAGATAGTTGTAAGGAAGGCCTAGAACAATAAGAACGGAAGCTACTACATCCCCGGAGTTAATTAATAAGGGAGACTCATTTTTCAAATAAAACTTTAGAGAAAAGATAATGAAGCCGTTTTGTTTTCAGATTAATTAGGTAAATGCTTAGCAGTTGTGATATTAAGATGTATGTTCATTATTAAGCTTACTGTGATATAATGAATGTACAAAACACATACGCGTATACATTCAGCTATATATATTATGGACAAATAAAAAGCCAAAAAAGTAATAAAAAAACAAGACAGCGACTAAATAAATAATTAAATATAAACATAAGACATATGCACGAAACGGCCGAGACGGCCCCTTGGATAGAACAATGTAGACCTTACTCTGCTTAATACATAATATGTTTTTATTATAAATCGCGCTCGGCGGTGAAGGATACCTGCTTGTATCAAATGAAAATCTGCCAAATGTGTATCGAGAGACCCGGATTAGAGCAAGTGATCGAATAAAAAACAAATATCCTTTTTTAAAGTGGAGATTTTTGACCACGGACCACACAGCATTAACTGTTACTTTACTATAAGAAAAAGTCTAAGTTGCTTATTTACGAAACAAAAAAAAACAATCAATTACCAATAGCTTACTGGTATCGATATAAAATACGATGACATAAGGCATTATTATTTACATCCCCTGTCTTTTTGCCAAATTAACGTTAGTGAACTTTACATTTGGCACACGAGCTTGTCTGCGCTGTTACGTTAAATATATTCGGCGTCATAATCGAGTCACAGTAGCTCAACGTCTCAACTAGCTGGCACAAATCCAGACCAAACGCAACACTATCTACTGATAATTACAATAGAAAACTAAATGTCACCAACGCAATGATACTTACTTTATGACTAGCACATAACTCATAACTAGCATACCCAATTTTACAAAAAAGTTAGGGATATCGCTGTTTAATTACTTGGTGATTTCCCAAATATTTGATACCGTCTAGATAAATACCACAATACTAGGGAGTAAATACTCTATTCGTACTACTACTCGTGGGAGTAAATATTCTACTCTACGCAAAGGAAAGTAGCTAAGTACAGATGCTATTTTGACAAGTCACCAAAAACATTTATATTTCTACTTTATGTTAACACACCAAAATTACTGCGTTGATGATAATTGTAATTGTCATTTTAATTATATAATCGTTAGATACCTAAGCATCAAACGACTATATTATTAACTCGATACAGGTCGCATCTAAATGCGATCGACGCCATATTCTCAAATTCGAGAAGCAATCATCATAAGTAGTAGTGGAGAGTAGGCTCATTCCAAATACCGCGTTTAAACCTACTTGATTTTATAACTCATGGAATCAAATTAGACTTAATACCAATGGTACTTTTGTTCTTTTAATATTTCTTTTTTAATTACATTTCTCAGATTTTTTCATAGTGTATGTATCCCACGTAAAAAAATAGTCCCAAGTCTACCCTTAATGCAGCTGCCTTTTTTTATTAATAAAACAACATCCACCGCCTCACAGTTGCCCAGTCCTTTTTTTATTCCCGGTAATTTCTTCTCTCATATGTTTGGCATTTTTATTAAGTGTTTTCAAATTGCACTAGTTATAGTTTGTTACAATAACTTATAAACCAACCATCAGCAGATCTTCGCTTGATTCGGAGATCTCCGTCTTCCTCGAAAGACGTAAGCCATACTGACTTGACTATATGTTTCTTTATATGTTTATGATACCTTATAGTTATGATTTATGGTATAGTGATCCAGAGGACCCTGCTCCACTCTGCATCATAGAGTGCTCAGCTCCGGCGAGAGTTACGTCGCGTTGGTGAATGCATATTTGAGGGTGTGCTCTAGGATGGTCATCGCTGAGTCCCACCGATCGGCTAATGAATTTGCCGATTGCGTTATCACCAACATTCGTGTAATAGACACAGGTGTTGGTGTCTCTTGTGATCGCTTCAACGGCGTGAGGATAATTTTCTTGTATTCAGAACCTCGCGCTCCTAATCCGAACTATGATGACATCGCTGTAGGTCGGTCCCTGAGATTCGTGGAGGGTCATGAAGCATAACCCTTCACCTCTTCTTTATCCCTGATCCATTAGGAGTTCTTTCCTGCATATGGATCAGATATAAGGTTCAGGTTTGGTCAGATGGTATGTTGACGTCAGTGAATCTATCTCTTTTTCGTGCACGATAGGGCTGGCAGTGTAACTGTTGATATAGACCTAGATTTAGATGCGTACAGCTCACGGGTGATGTTAGTAGTCAGGTATGGCCTTCTTGAACCCATTCACTAGTACGGATACCGTAGTGCGTACCCTTGATTTACTATTTTCGTCAAAGCGGTTTTTTAGAACATCTTTCAGATCTTTGGTAGCTTCGATCGTGGAGGTGACTACTACTTTCTTGTCCTCATCAAAGTTTCTCACTTTGTAAGTCTTTTCGTGTCTTGGTATCCCTTTTATCTACAATAGCTGTGGTAGTTCCCAGCCCAGAGTTCCCGTCCACTTCAAACAGGCCCATGAATCTTCCCTCAGCGCTACCGTGTTCCATCTCGACATTTACCCTTTGATGGCTTGGGACGTTGTCATATACGGGTTTCTTCAAATTCCACCTCCAAGAGCTTTTCGTTGCCGTGCCGATAGGTCTGTATAATCTTTTTACGTGTGGCTGATTGAACCTTGCAGGTAGCCGTCACTAGGGCCCGGAACTCTATGCATGCATTCACTGCATGATCTCGGGGTTGACTCTGGTCTCATCTTTGGTGGTATAACTGGTCAAGTTAAATTGTCGGTCCTTGTTATATTATTGTTGACTCTCAGGAATAACCTCATTTACTGCACTTATTGGTCTGATGAGACCGACGGTCCAGGAGCTGAGTGGGGTGATTGCGACACCTTGTTCTTCAGATATGCCAGATCGTTCCCACGGATCTTCGAGGCTTGGGCCGTTTTATCAAGCAGCCGTAGTGGACGGCTACGTCGCCCTTTTCAGAGCCGACTCTCATGGCGTCCACACTTATCGTGCGTAGTGATAGGCGAGGAAGACCACGGAGGCATCCCTCCGTGGTCTTCCTCGCCTGTCACTTTAGGTGCCGCCTTTTTTGTTAGAGCCACTTTGTTGGTTTGCTCGTCCGCTCTTTCATTGCTCTTTCTTAGTTTAGTTAGTTTAGTTTCTTAAATGGACCTTCATGAACATGACAGCACAGTTCTGCTCTGGATTTATCCTCAACCCCAGACCAAGGGGTTTGACCGATGAACTGCTGAGAAGATCGAATGAGGACCTCGAATCGCTCAAGATGTTGGCAGAGCGCTGTTTCGATTTCCTCACCATATTTATTGCTTAATGAAGCGCATATAATTCCGATGGGAAGACTTAACGATTATGCGGTTCTAAAAAGAACGTTAGTTAAACTCCAACAAAATACTGGGCATGAGTTTCATTCAAAGCCAAGTTGACTTTGTGACTCTTTCTGAGACTTGAGACCTTTCTTCTTCGGCGATTTTTTACCTGTTATATTTCTATTGGAATCGCACGAACTTTTGGAACCGAAAACGAAACTCAAATACATGCTAATTTTAGTCATATTCAAATAATGGTAGAGTTTTAATACGATTTTTTTTACTTTGGTAATATTTAATTCGAGTTCGTGCCCCCAAAGCGAGCGTCACCTTCTAAGGACTGTCGACAGATGATAATCCAGATTCCCCGTATTCTTTTTACAAGGCGTTTTACAATTTTAGGCGTGATGTTAATTTTTTTTTATGCAATCTAATCCTTATTATTGTGCAAAATACCATATTGGTAAAAATATTGAGTAAAAGCTTAATAAAGTGAGGTACATCGTTAGTAATGTTTCATAACTGAAATTCTTAAAACCTTATTTTATTACAAGGAAATATTACGATACTTTTCTGATTGGAAATTTAAAGTTTTTCTTTTTCCCATTAAATAGGAAATGAGATTTAAATTGCATTTCAAGACTTGACTAAGCCGTTTTAAATGAGACATACGCCGATAGTACCAAAATTAACCTACTAAAACAAACGTTTTTGAGGTTAGTACAAAGACAAAAGTCTAATTAATATTTATACTTTTTTATTTCGTTTTTAATTACTTTAAGAGAAAAATTAACCGAATAAAATTAGTCCACTTCTAAAATTATTAAAACTGCTTTTCGATATACTCCATACTGTATACTACCACTAAACGTCACTTGGACACTAAACAAGCCACATGTTGTAGGCAATGTTGTGATTCATTTCACTGTCACCTAAATTATTGGCACGGCTCTAAGAACATAAAGTGACGCATTGTGCGACGTAATAGGAGCAAAAAGTAGACATCGTAGCAACGTGAGAAACATATTCATAATTAAACTGAATACGTACACGACATGTATTTTTAAAATATTATATAACAAATCTAAGAGAGACTTTGATTTAGAAATGAGTAATAAATTTACTTTTACGTAGATTTTAACAATTCACTTTTCTCTAAAGATAACTAAGATAGAGATAAGTTTGTTAAAATATAGAAAAAAAATATTATGGTTTTTTAACTTATATACAGCGTTAAAATAGAATTTTCTTATTATTCAATATCGTTTTTCTTATGTGAGCAATATAATAGGTACGATAGTAAATAATGGAACCCGTGCGCTTTTGTGTAGCTCTGGCAAAACTAAAACATGTATAAAACACAAGGTGTGTTTGTAGTGTGTAAAAATAATATTAAAAATATTTCTACACAAAAGTTTAGACCTATAGAGAAACAATGAAATTAATCACTTCCGAGTTTAAATAAACAGGAAAAATAACAATAGCCTCTGCGGAACGTTTCTCGTCACGTTTCGTTAAGAGCGGGTTATAACGCAAAATTGCTAATCTTTGACTTGATTTTGCATGGCTAAATCCAGTTCAAAGTTAAAAGTAATATAATGGTTCTGTACTTTTAAATTTCTTTTTTTTTTATGCTCGTTATGCTATAGGTTATTGAACCAAAAACTAGTCAATTAATTACATTTACATTTAATCTAGAGCTGGCATTAGATATTTTCTGTAAAATCCGTTCGTTTTATTTTTATTATGATAAAAGTTTTGGACGAATAACCACATACCGTAACATTATATATTTGTTTCTTAAAAAAGTCATTACGGCACAGTTTTGACGAGAGATCTGCCGAAAAATTATCATATTACAATTAAAAGAACTACCATATTTTTCAGATTTATTTATGAAATATCCACAAGATAAAGAAGATTAAAGAACAAAAAGCATACTAATTATGGCGTGTAAGGAACGTGTGGGAAAACTAACATTGGGGCGGCTTTAAGTGGGCTTTCCAAATGGAAAAACAAAATACTTTAGATATTGGGTTGTTTTTTATAAAATATGCCTGTAGCGTTATGAATTGTTAGTGCTAGTAGGACTCCATGTGATGGCTAAAGTTAAATACGTGACTTGAACTTAAATAATTATATTATAATATATTGAACAATACATATAACATTATTCAAATAATAATAATATAGGTTCTAGTCATCATAATACATAATGAATTACAAATTATTATGTATTATTATTAAATTACAGGTCTATTTACTTACGAAAGCGCGCCCCTCTAAGCTGTGTTATCGGCGAACATTATTTTGAGCAACGATCGTGCTTACAACATGTTTTAGTGTTTTTGAGATGTGTAATTTGTAAAAAAAGACAGCAATTATTTTAAAATTAGATTTTATTTTTAAATACAAATGCTAATAAATTGCAAGTAGAAATAGAAATAAATAATGGAAGCAAAATTTAAAGACCAGTAAGGCTTAAGCCTATTTACTTGCACTTAATACAAAACGCTATTATCTGCCACTTTCGGTTATCAAGCTTAAGGAAAAGTAAAGACTTACAGTAACATGATATACAGCTCTTATCGACATAAGTCATACTTTTATATGCAGTGTTTGTATTTTGTACTTATATCATTTTGCAGTCGTTTCATATTTTAATGGAAATACATAATTTTACCATATCCTAAAACAAATAAAAACATAGATTTTGTTTAGTAAAATTAATATACTTCTCATTATTATAATATTATATAGAAACGAAGTATACGCACCAACCAAAATGGAGTAGAGGGCGGCGGAGAATGCCATAAGAGATCGTTATACCGTTTGCCGTCACGGAATACGTGTCTGTCAAACCACCAAGCGCAGCAATAGATTTTCCATAAAAAAAACACAGTGCCTAGTGTAGATAAATGTCACCTTTCCTCAGTATGTAATAAGCATTAATATTAATTAAATTTATTCTACGACTCTGTTGATTCTGTTTTACCATATTTTTAACCTATCTAAGTTACAAAAACATGTCCGTTTTAACATAAATGCTTTCGAACCGATCATGATAGAGCAACGCATGTTTTATGGAGATGGTTTACTCAATATGGAGCAGAATCATTACGTAATAAAGAAATCTAACTTTTAAAATACTCCTCTGTACGCGTCTAAAAGGTCTCGAGGCTGGAGCAAAACTTGTTGACCAGATGAATTTGGAAAAGGTAAATTGCTTTGGATAATCGCGAAGGTATTTCTTTATAAACTGTTGTCATTTTTTGATATACATAAAGAGCGGTATTTTCTGGTTCGTCCAAAATTAATGATTCAATTGTGATGGATTTCAAAATATTCTTAATGATGCTATTATTGCAGTCCATCGTTCATAATACAATAACTAATCAAGGTTATCACTAAACGATGAAAATATATAGTTTGTCTTGATTAATTTTGAATAGTACAATTTTATTTTAAGAAATAGGTTGACGAAATATATTATCTTATAGACCACAGTTGCGTTCTCCAGTTCCGGTGGTGCCAAACGTGTTTCAAGGTTATTCTGATACTATTCTCTCGAAAATACGGTGAATCACAAGAATTGTTAAATTAGAAATAATTCAAACTCGAAACAGATGATAATGGCGGACAAACTGATGTCATTCTCAGTTGCGTATAGACCAATGTGTACCACTTGTTATATGACATCACACTTGAATTATTTTTAGAGTGAGCTAGCTCGTTTGTTTAGATCTTATTTATAATTAATTTGTAACCTTTTTATGAACGTAGTAAATTTCTTTTTTATGGATGTACATGATTTCCATTAACAGTATAAGAGGATGCCATAAACTTGTAGAAGTCGAAATTTGATTAAATGTTTATTTGAACATATAGGTTTACTGTATTTTATATAATAACAACTTAACGATATGCATTTATAACTCGTTCTGAACGTGAACCATTTAGGTTTACCTTTATATCGGAAATTATAACAAAGGTCAAACGCGCTAAAGTCACGCGATCAGCCTGAGAAGATATGTAAAAGTACGTTTATATGGTAAGGTAAGCGAACCAACTGTTAATATTAAAAATATTTCTAGAACTAAAGAAAATGCTCTATCACCGGGAAAAAGCTTTGTGCTTTCGTCTCGAAGTAAGCTAAAAAACATTTGTACATTAAATGTTTTCTTCTATATCAAAACCAGCATTAGAAATATCAGTGGGAATAAATGAAAATAAGAATGATGAAAGTTTTCTAAGTGTATCTATATATACCTATATCCCTTACTATGATATTTTATACGTATAATTTTAAGCATTACTCCTTATTATTACCATTCACTTCAAACTTTTTCTTATATTGTTAAATCTGTATCTTCAAAGACATGTCGTCAGTGCCTTCGGTGTATCTTATCTTTACTTTCGTATGCTTGCATGTTTTTATCACCAAAAACCATCAAAATTTCAATATTAGGATCTAAAAGAAAATTAATATGAACTATTGTTGCATTACTATGAGTCTGCCTTAGAAGTCATAGATACCCGACATCTTCATTGAATCGGAATGTCCTTGAATGAGTGTTATTTGACTTCGTAGGATTCTGAATTCATTAGCCGGTCTGGGTGGTATTTGGCCAATCTAATCATAATCCTGTCACCTCTAATAATTCAGAGTTTTTTATTATTGATAAACTAAAATAAATGTATTTCCTCGAAATAAAAAATAAAAAATGTTTAGAAAAATACTTTTATTATCCTCATATAAAATCTACTCAAGTAGCAACGATGTATACAAAGGAACCATAAATGAATGTACCGTTTGTTTCTCACCTACATTGCCAAGTAATGCTCAATGTGGAACTAGAAAGATATTTGTATCAATGATAAATTAAATTAGTGACAGCAATTTATTTTTAATTATTACGCATTTAACAAATGCACGAAGCAATTAACGATTTGTTATCGTATTTAATAACATGATGTAATTTAAGTAATATACGTATTCGACTAAAATATACCACTTATAAAAAAAAAATATTTCAGCTCAAACTTTAGCATATATATCATATACTTGTTTGTGAGCAAAATATGGTGGCAGTTTATTAAACAGATAAGATAAGTTCCTGATATGAAAAGCTTCATGTTTGTGAAGATAAACATGCATTTAGACACAAAATACTATGGTTAGTACCTTTCGTTTAAAAAATGTATAAATCAAGTGAAATAATATTAAAAGCAAAATAGACATATTTGATTTGATTTATTAAAATTCGACATAACTATTTAAAAAAAAACGCCTTACAGACACAAGTGCTTGTTCAATTTAAATCCTTGAAAATTGTATTACACTTGTGCGTTGCATTATACCTAAATCATTTGGATTCTATGGACTTGTTCGAAAACTGTTACTGGTACTAATGGCACAAGATCCTTTAAAATATTTTGTAACTTATCTAATTCGTTAGGTTAGGTCAGTTAATACAAGGGTTCCTCAGAGTCTGACTTGGTCCACTTCATCTTCTTATTTATATAAATGACGTGCCTAATCTCTTAGGTGGCACGTGAAGCCGTATTGAAGATTTTTTTAAATAACAATACGTTAATTAGTATCATATGAAGATGTGAATAATGTTCTCTTTGAAATAGTACATCGGTTAAGTGTCAATAACATACTATTAAATATTTTTTTAAATGTATAAGATTCACAACGTAAAGTGTGGTCTTTACTATACAAAAATAACAGATCTCCAATATTTTTCTCAGTGTCACCGTTGATGATGAAATCGAATTGCGCCCAATATCAATAGATTTTCAAATAGACTCAGCTTTCAGTTATAAATATTTGAAATACTTGATAATGTTATGAATGTTCGTAACACTAAAGACATTTCAGCTTTAACGTATACTATCTTACTTAAAAATCATTAAGTGGCGTTTGTTTGCTAAGATATATCAATCTTAGCAAACAAACAACAAACTTGTTCCTGTCAGGTATGCGTATTTTTTTCCAGAAGTCGTGGCAGATTTTTGTCAATCACAATGAACTGCATGTATTGCAATGTGTCTTAAATTGATTTGTAAATAATTATCTGATACGACTCGCGCGTCGCTCATTGTACATTGATGGTAGTATGCCAGAAACCTGCACGCAAACGTCAACAACAACTGTACAAAGTTTAAACACAATTGGACAAATGCTATCGGAATGCATAGGAGACAAACAAAGAAACTATATATTTTTTTATAAATATCGCTCTTAAACCTAAGCTAATATGTTTTTCATATAAAACAAATTAATAACTAAATGTATAACTTGAGACAATATGTCTCTTTCCAAGAAGATAAGATTTAACAGGTGCCTAAAAAAGTAATAAGCCTTAAATTATAGTCAACATGTTAACCATACCTATTGATGAGAGTGTAAGACAAGCGGTACTACTATCTGCACCAAAGCTGTTCTCAACTAGGCTACTAATTAGCTTTGGTACACTCGGCTTAGGTGTTTGATATAAGTGTTACAGTAGGTCTACTTTTAAGAGCGTAGTTTGTAAGCGTGGGAATTTATTTTAGAACACACACATAGGTACCTTCCAATAATACAGTTGCATTGTGCAGTGTATCGTACGCATCCTCGGAGACAGTTAGTTGCTTGTTTTCGGTGCAACGAATAAATTAAATTTTCATTGCGCGTTCATAACGTAGGATTTATAAAAATACATTTAATTACGAGTAATGTATTAGATATAAGGTTGGCACTCGCAAACATAATTTATAAATTATTTTTTAGCATAGGGTGCGGTCAGAGTGCATTAAGATGCCTCATATACATTATAATTTTTAATGATTCTACTGCTCTCCTCTAACTAAATTATTATTATTTTCTGGATATTTTAAGATTGGTAGGTATACCGAATTAGGGCGTAAAGACACATTAAATAATCACTTACTTAAATTTTATAAATAAAAATAATGGAGGTAAATATTAATCAGTTTTTTTTAATTAACTAAAAACTAAAGACATAAATCTTATTGGTTATAAAAGTCAATTAAAATTATTTTATATTACACAAAAATCAAGGGGGCGGGCCGTTGATGGTATCTGGTCATGAAAGGTACTAAGTCTAGCATCAATACAAAATGGAATGTATATCAACCGTTTTTGCTTAGCACTATGCCCTATTTTAATTAAGCATTTAAATAATTAGGAATTAAGCAGACGAACTAAACGACATGAGTAATAGTATGAGTTGGCGTTTATTTTAAATTTCGTATTAAGAGAAAAAAATAAGCAGGGTAGTGCAAAAATTACATTACATTCAGGTACATTCCGGTATTCACTATGTTCATCTTTACAATTTTGTACTTTTAATTCGACATTAGGGGAAAGTGGTTACCCTTCGTACACTTTTTAGATTTTAATTTTTTACTATGTGATTAATTGTCGTATTTATATACCTAGTTTGTGTACTTAATTGTAACAAATATATTATAGATTGTTACAAAAAAGTCCAAAACTATTATGGCAAAAGGTTAAAGGGCTATAGGCATTTTTCTACATAAAATATTTGTACGAATGTACCCCACGTATTGGTATGGTATGGTAAGGGTACGTTCGAACAGTAAACGAGGTAAATTCGTACGCCTTGGGGTAGATTCATACAAGGTAATTAAAAAGCCAATTAAAATCGTAATTTTTTTATTAATTATTACAAAAATATTTATTTATCAAAGAACTAACTTAATAATATGTGACTTGACTACTAGTCGATAAATCCTTCTTTAGAAAAATAACAAAAAATGATATCGTTCATCCTTCGTTTACTTTTTGATTATTCTAATCTTTACAATCAGTATAAGCGAAATGTTTACAATAATTTTGTATCGCATCGTTGTACAGTCTTTGATAATTCAGCGATCCTTCAGATTCCTATGAATTTTCATCGCTTTCTATTTGCTTGCCTCTCGTTTTCTTTTGTCTTGAATTAAGTTCCTTCAAACTACGTTTCACTGCCTTGCTTTGGCTTTCCTTTCCTGTTCTATTTTTTCAATTATTTCTGTCTATGTCTCTCTTCTAGTTTAATGTTTATCTGTATATACACGGAAATGAAATGTGCACACGAATTCGTACGCGTTTGAATTTAACATTAAAAGTTAAAGAAAATTACATTACTTTCATACAACCTTTCTTCCCCCCTTTCAACCAATTACAACACTTTTTTCCAATTAAAAATGCCTATGGCTTTTCTCAGGCTCTAGACTATCTGTGTACTAAATTCATTCATTTAAATCAGTTTAGTACTTTTGGCGTGAAAGCGAGACAGACAGACAGAGTTACTTTCGCATTTATAATATTAGTATGGATTTACCCGGTTTTCTTCCTTCAATGGTTTTTCTGTATCTTACGACTTCTAGTGTTATGGGAAGATACGTTTCTATGCATATTATTTCATAAAAAAAAAATTTGATATACTGGTGGTTAATAAAATTTAAGGCGGCACATTCGTACGCGTACGAATATACCCTCTGTCTAATTGTCCAAATGCACCCCATCCCTTTACACAAAATTGAAATACAACTATATACAAAAATTTATTTAGTTTCAGAAATATAACAATTAAAGCTCAAATTAAACAATGTTTACATTAATCAATCATCACCATTTTGTCAAAAACATCACAATTCTACTTGCAATTACGAACTAAACTTTACTTAAAAAAGTAGTGATTCTAAGGTTTCATACCTAATGAGTAAAACGGGATCTTATTATTAAGACTCCACTGACCGTCCCTCTGTCTGTCTGTACGTCTGTCGTCATCAGGCTGTATCTCATGAACCTAGACAATTAAAATTTTCACAGATAATGTTTTTAATTGGTATTTTTTTATGTGTTCGATAATTTTCTTTACGTTTTCCCATTTCATTCTGAATAAGATAGATATTAAATAGATAGACCGGTTAGTAATACTTACTTACTTAGTTTATCTGATTTCTTGAAAAGTAAAAATTAACAATTGCATCCCACGACACTCGCGCCCCACCCTTATGCTAACTTGTCTATGTGTGCGTAGACAATTCGCGAAATTATAAGACTCGGCTCGAAATAAAAATTGACGTGCTTTCACTTTGGACTCTGGGGAGGGACTGAAAATTTATTGACAGCGATGTCGAATAATAACTCAAAACCGTCAAATTATTTTCTCCATATTAAAAAGTATGGACGACGAATGCCAAAAAGTAAGCAATATTTAAATAAAAATTACTATAATATTGTGTGATATAATAGAAATTGAACATGGTGAACTTCTTATTTACACTTTTGTGTCCCCATTTAACCAAAAATACATGTATAAACTAGCAGCTAAATAGCTTAAAATAATTTAATAGAAAAGGTCGATTTTAGTGTTTGGAGTGATGTTGACGATGAATTTACTAGGTTATTATTATATGCGGTAAAACTTGAGATCTATCTATTAAGATACTGAATGTTTTTTTTTCATCCATAATCAATGCTCCAGTTTTAAGATATTTTGAAAATAGTCAGCGCTATTTAGGCGTTCCGCAAGGACTGTCCTCTTAAGTGAAAAGTAAAGCATTATACTTTGATTGACAGCCTAAAGAATACTAAGCCTAATAAATAATATATTAGTTTCAAGGAGATTAAATCTCGAGAGCTTAGAATTATAAGTCAGTCTAATCACTTATCTATTCTTTTGAAAAGTTGGATACGGAGAAAAGCCCAACTTATACTGGTACTTTGCAGGAAAATATGCAAAATTGCTTAACAAGTGACCAATAAGGAGTAACCAACAGACAACTATTGAGGTGCAACTTTAATAAACAGAACAAACATTATGCATTGGTATGCTAGAGATGGAAAACTTTTGAGGATGCCAGCTACGTAAATGTGAAGATGACAGCTATCAAACCTTATGACCTTTCTGGACTAGAGTGATCAAGTTCAAGTCAACCAGTTGGAAACAGCAAAACAAAAAAAAATATACCTACGATGAAAATGAAATCTCAAAAAACCTTTTACCATACAAATATTAGAACCTTCAACAATAATAAAAGTTATTGTAGGTAGGAAGCTAACAGATTTATGTGTAAAATATTTTAAAAAAATTAACTTTCGTCTCCAAACTGCATACTTAATATTGATACTTTCTTATATAATTCCATTCTTAAAATGTAAGACATTATAGGGTTATTAATTTTTAAAAGTTATTCTTGAATAACTTACACTTTCTACTAGCTTATACTCTAATAAATTATAAGAAAACTAAACCAGAGTTCACAGATGTTAATATTTCAAAAATACAAGTCGTTATTTTTGTGTAGCTTTACTTGTTCAAATATCATACCATTTCTAGACATAATTAAAAAAATTAAAGAACCAACTAATAATTTGAGTTTTGAGTGTTTTATATATATATATATCTTTGTTTTACATTCCTTGTAAACCATAAAAAATACAGGTTACAAATGAATGATATGAACAGATGTATGGACTATTTCATGATTTTTTTATAAATTGGTTTACCTATTATTTTTGTTTGGCTACTTATAATCACAAATAATATACATGCATAAGCTCTATGCTTATGCATGTATCTTATTCCACTTCTATACTATCTAGAAATGTACATGTAGTTTTAGCTGTCAAAGAGTTGTATAGTTACCAGTTAATCTTCTCCTAAAACAGATAGTGCTTTTATCACTTTAGTTTTATACTCAAATGTTCTTCTCGGCTTTGATAATGTTTTAACACTAGGGGATATGTTTTTATTATTAAATCTCCCTCATTAAAATCTCGATTATATACTCTTTTGAAAATATATCAGAATTGATGTTAGAGATATGGTTAAAGCAGACCTCCACAATATGCTTAGCATTTGTGGAGTGAAATATGAAAAGAATTAAAGGCTAAAGATGTGTAAACAAAACGTCACTGGAAAAAATATTAACTCACCTGTTTTCTCCATGCTCTTTCCCAGGAACATCTTCGTCTTGTAAATTACTTAATACTCTCGTGGATTAAACTAATCACAGTCAATGCGCACACTTACAATATTATTACATAAACAACTCAGTATAACCTTACTTATTTGCTATTTTAAATTTATAAGAACATTTTATTCGCATTTAACTTAAAACTAACGTTTTCTCATTAAATATATTAGTACAATCGACTAAAAATTAAAAGCATTTAATATACAATATTATATGTCTTGACAAAATAGGTACTCAGTAAACAAATGACAATGTAGTAGATGATTATTATGGAAAAACAGTGGACCATTTATTTAATTACAGAATATAAGCAACTCAATCTAATACGATTTCTTATTTTGATTTTAAAAAGGTATATAATTTTTTCACCTACATTGCGCAAAATTCACATTTCACATTTAAACTTCCTTAATTCACTTATTGATTGGATTAAGTCTTATCCTAAGTGCATGTCTTTTAATTTAAAATTCAGAATTGACAACTAATAATCTACCACTGCATTTTGTAGAAACCTACGCCATATTTGCAGAGTGATTCAGTGTTACCATAAAGTAAAATATAAGAATAACATTATTTACTCTGTGCTATTGCTTCATTAAACATTAAATTAAACTCTTAATATACAGTATTTAATAATTAATGCACGTATGAGGAAATGTCACCTTGATACCTATATACCATCATCGTTAATACCTATATAAAATACAAAAAAATACCTTTGTAGTACATAAAACATAAAAAATAATGTTTTGTATAATATGTTCAATGTATCTAGTTAAATAAAGAATAAAAAGATAAATAAATTCTACAGAAAAAACAGCAAAACTAAAATACTTATAGCATCAGGTTCTTCATTACGTATTTTTTTATCAATAACAGCTTACAACATTTTATTTCACAATATAACTTCAGTGGCTTTATACAAAGTACCGCCAAACAGCAATAAATAGTAACTGTTGGTTTACGGTTTGAAGAGTGAATGATCCAGTGTTACTAGAGGCGTTGGCACATTGGCGATGTAAGTAAAGATTAATATTTTTTACAGCGCCAATGTCTATGGGCGGTGGTCACCACCTACCAACAGGTGGCCTATTTTCTTGTCAGTTTATATGAAATGTAAAAAAGCTTATAAGAGTTGGTTTCCATTACTGCCAAGTTAATTTGTTCTTCTTTGGGCAAGATTTTTTAATAAAATTCTTCAAATACGTTTAGCTTTGCCACATAACAAATGTAAATTAGACGTTATGAAAACTTTTATTAAGAAGACCTATCCCTCGAAAAATATTATATAAGTAGATGGTAAAAAATATAAAGTTAATATTCGTTGATTTTCATCTAGGATAAATAATAATTCAATTTTATTTAATTACCTACTTATGTAACTTGAATGTTGAACTTATTGTGTCGGAAAAGCATACATACATACTATGTTTATTACCAGTTATTTACGGTAGAATCTACAATTTAAATCAGAGGTAACTAATTTAATGATTCAAAATGGCTCGCAAAACCTACTTGAATGAAATATAAATCGATTTGATTAGATTTATCACACTGTATGAGACCCCAAGGTAGATCTGAAGTGAAATATATCTTGCTTAAACATTAGATAAAATGTAAAAATGCCAATAGACTTGACAACATAAGGTTTCTAGTTGATAGGATTAATTCAGCAAAGTGTTCTAATTTGTTAAAAGATTTGTTTAAAATTTGCACCACTTTTGTATTTGTGAGTGATTTGTAATACGTAGAAAGAGGTGGTCATTTGAACTTTCATATATCTCTAACAAGCCGATGTATATATTATTTAAGTAGGTAGCCAGGTGGGCAAATGGGTCAACTGACAATAAGTTGTAAATACATAGACATTACACAGTAATAAATATTAACCACGATAAAGGTAATGTGAGGGATATAGCCTTCAACCATTCCACCTTGGGAATTAAAATCCTTATGCATGAAGTTACACTAATCATCTCCTGTCTAACTAGAACAAAATAATATTAAATATCAGGGCCGGACCGTAAGTTTAGGGGGCCCTGGGCTAACACTACTTAGGGACCCACCTAAGACATATACGAACGTAGACTTGAATTAAATTTATTGAATGGGTTTGATTAATTGCAGGACTCGCAGGGCTGTAAACCATACGATATGTTTAATTTAATAAAGTTATGGATTATTTCGCATTATCGTCAATTTTTGACTTTGACTTGACTTAGCTGGGGACCCCTTGAATCCACGGGGCCCTGGGCTGAAGCCCAAGAAGCCATATGGTAGATCCGGCCTTGCTGAATATTACTGCTTGGCGGCAGAATATTTGATGAGTGGATGCTAATACCAATATGTCACTAGGGGGCATGAATACTCAATTAAATTTTAAAGACTTCTGACATACATAGTACAATATAAACAGTTGGGTATAACGAGATTAAAATTTGCGAAAAACGTTTCATGGAACATGAGTACTAAGTCAGATTTTTTTCAAAGTTTTATGGAAATTAATTATTGCTGATGTTAGCTATATGAAAATTGGTTTTTATGCTTATATTAATGAACTAAAAATACATGGTAAAGTTTATTTTGTAAGTTTTTTTTATGGTAAATTTTAAAACGAAAATTCTGTCTTATTTTATTCTTTCTTAAAAATATTAGTATAGGTTTTCGAAAATTCATTTACTAAGAAGGATCTGAATCTGAGGATAATAATTTTGCATAGAAGTTCATCTTTTCTCATTGTTTGATTCTGAAAATCGGTATTTAGGTTAACAAGTATCAGAGCAGTCGTTTCAGACCTTTTGCAAATCAATTTCATAATGGGGTAAAATAGAAGATTCAAGTTACGTTTTATTTCTCAATCATGTAAATGAATAACTTTTAGCCAAAAAACTTTAAAACTTGAGAAAAATCGGTCCGTTTCTGTATAACGTTTCCGATGGGATAATTCACTGGGTTTATGAGCTTGTTTCGCGAATATTTTCAAATATCCATAAAGAAATATAGAATGCTATGGCTTTTTTTGTTAAATTTAACAAGATAATTAATTTCTTTATTTTTAAGAAATAATTATATTTATATGCCTACATTTGTGTCGCCAGCATTGATATAATTGGTTCCCCTATCTAAAAAATTGAGTAATGGAGTAACAGTACTATGCTATTAATCTGAACTATTGTGAAATAGCATTGAAATTATCAGAATACAATCTAATTATCAGTATTTTTCTTGGTTTTTAATATTCATTACTTATATGATAATAAAATCTTCCCTCAAAACATTCTACTTGGCAACACTCAAGCACAATTGACAGAGTAGTAATCCGCAATCAATAAAATCTACTTTTCGGCATAATGTGGCAGTCTGTGACAGTGATTTAGTCTTCAAACTTCATTATATATACAAACATTAACAATTTTGATAGAACTTACTATCAAATTAGGACTTTTTTGTTCTAATCGTATTTTATTCATATTTTTATTTATTTATAATTATCTTAGATTGTTACATTACCTAGGAAAAAATGGGTAAATCATTTTGTTAAATTTGCCATTTTGTAGGGCTCTATATCCAAATATAATATGCTTTTCTTGTTTTAGATCACTTAGTTGATGATCAAGGGAGCTTGAGAGATTTTCTTAAAGAGGCAGAGCTTATGCAGTATTTCGAGTTATTCAGGTAAATAAAACTTTTTTACTTCATTTAGCGAATGTAATTTTGATTAGTTTAGCGAAATTTCTGTGTCCTATATTCGCAGCGCATGTACTGAATTATTGATTCGTAATAATGCAAGTCTATATGCAATTTGCTTTTGACTGAGAATTGAGAATCATAATATAAATATCAATAATAATTCATAAAGCTTTGTGAATAAGATGTGTTTCATTTTTGTTTTACTTGAATTAGCTTGCGATGCTTACAGCGATAAAAAAACTGGTATTATTACTTCTATAATAAAAAAATAATGCCAAATGATAATATTTACGAAAATTATAATAACTAATGTATCATATTAATAGTAGAATATTGCCTATTAATTATTGTTAATAATAATGCTGTACTTATTACATATTTTCTTTTGATAAAGAAACTACTCCTAACAGTATTAGAATTAATACAATTTTTCTTAAATCTTATTCACATACAAACAAATGTATTCTTTTGTTTCATATTATCATGTAAAATAATATATATTATTTTATAGTTTTTATTTCAGTACAAGTCAAGTATTTGATAAGAATATTGTATGATTAAACAAAATGCATAGTGTAATTTCAAGAATAGAAGTCATTATAATGTAAACAAACAAGTGCACTTATAATAGTCTATAACATTAATGTATTAAGTAAGCACTTAAATAACCCAGGAGTAAAATTATTTGATATGGGTATTTATAACAGTAATGTAGTGATCGAGTACCAACCTTTGCTTATATATTATATATACAATTACAAGTACTTTGTATAATTTTATATAAATCAAAATTTCAGTGTATTCAACATTTGTAAAAAATTCTAATGAAAATGTATTGTGTACAATAGAGAGCCTGAAAGCTGACATAAAGATACAACATTATTATAGCTATAAATAATTTGCTGTATATATTATTGAAATTATAAAACTATTGATTTATCAATCATTTCTTAAAACTAGATATATCTGTTACCTTATAAGTTTTACATATACTTTTATCTGAATATTAGTTTATGTTTATAGACAATTATACATTGTTGACACCATATTGCGAGAAAATTTACATGTGTGAGCACATATAAAAAATATCATATTGTATATGTATAATTTTTGTCCAAAATAATTGTTTTTATAAGAATCTTATTTAGATTTAATATATTTAAAACAGTTATTATGAAATTTATACTTTTTGGTATAATTTTACTGTGACTTTATGCAAATATATTTTGCTCAGTGAAGTATGTATAGTAGATTATAAATACACATATCATTAACGTTGAAACTTGGTTATGTACAGACATAAAATAAGTGTTACAAAAGACTGCCTTATTGTTTATCAGTAGAGGACTTGAAGTTGAATAAAGCAATTTCAGTTGAATAAATACTTGAAATAAATTCAACTATATTATATTATTTATGAATATAATATTTAAATAAACAATGTCAATAATTAATAATAATATATATGAACATACTATTGCTAGTAGATAAATAAAATAAAAAAAAATCAAATAAAATTCAATACCAATAAAAGTATAAAGTATAATGCAAATGTTCATAGAGCTAGATAAAAACTTTTACTTGATTTTTAAAGGTAATGGGTTGAGCCTGTCTCATCGTTAATTGGTAACGAGTTGTGCGAAGATACTTTATTGACAAAAACAATGATTAAAATAGCCTACTAATGGTATTTCGAAGTAATAGCACAATTTATTATTATTTTTGTGTTACACATTAGCTACAGTTAGCATTAATTTAAAAAAATAATTTTATTTAAGAAAATCTATAAAAATATCATGTTACACATTGACCATGTTAGGCAAACATTTTATTCAAGAAGAGGTTATTTCTATTAATTATATATACAGATTATAAATTTCTGGAAAAATAAATTGGGGCTAGGGGGAATTATCTTATACTTATTAGTTATTATTTATATAAGAATAATTTATGTTTATCAGTATCTAGCATAGATAGATTTAGAAGTTAATTAAGATCGATTCTTAACTAACTTCTAAATGAGATAAAGAAGTCATCTCGAAAAAAATATTTTATTAAAAAATATTTCTATTAAAAAAATGTTAGGAAATGTACTTGAAATCTGTTGACAAAACGATGAAAATGAAGAGGCAGTCTTATATGGTTTAAAAATCAAATACTATATAACCAACCAGTAAATGTGGAAGTAAATATCTGTTGCTTTACTTGATTGGCTTATAAGACTCAAAAACGGTTAGATTGATTTTGATACGGTATGGAATAGATTGTAACAAAGTGCAATGATAACTTTTAAAAATATATGTTTCGGTAATCAAGTATCAGTCGACGTATCGACGCTTCAAACTGTATCCTTCAAAGGATTCCACCACGCTGCTCCTGCGTGATTTGCTAGATGCACATGTGGCCGATATTCATTTGCCATAAGTAGATTACCTCACGGTTTTTCACTTCACCGGTAAGCACGGAATGATTTATAAATAAGAAAATGTAGTGATGTTTGTCTAGGTTTGAACCCGCAATGTTCGGTAAAGATTTACGTATTCTAATCACTGTTCAACTCGGCTCAGATGTAATTAGCAATCATCTGTGAAGAACAAAAATTATGAATGCGTCGGTAAGTGGACAAAAGAAATTCCAAATCGCTGTGATTAATAAGAAATATTTTATTCATTAAAGTAATTTTTTTTTACACCAATAGTGGTTACATTATGAATCAGATTTGTAATATTTTGCCTCTTCCTTTTATCAGACCGAAGGCAGTTTCTATTTCTACTGTAATGGTATGAATTCTTACATCGGTCACACCAGAGACAACTGGTTTTTCTAATCGTAGAATCGAACCAGCGCATAGATAATAGCTGAATGAGGAATGGAACAAAAGTTTTGAGCACACTGATACTCAAGTATACTTGTTAATATTTTTTTTATATATCAACCAGGGCAATGGTAAAAAGCACTTATGACTTTTGTTACCGGATATATTTTTTAAAATTAAATATTTAACTGTAAATATGAAGTAACATTATACGTAATATTAACATACATACACAGTCTCGGCTATATTTTAAGTTATTTTTTCAAATCAATTGTTAAAATAATATTTCTGAAACTAATAAAAAAGCTATAAAAAGCTAAGATGAACTCACTTTAACTCATAAAGTACACATTTACCTTCTTCCTTTTAAGCAGAATTAAGTGTTAAATCGTTCTCCAATTAATAAAACGGTTTTTATTTATTTTCGAAAATCTCAAAGAAACGTTGTAGTTCAATTCAAACCACGATAACGCGCCCCACTATTATTCGCGAGAAGAAAGCGCGGGCTGCGGAAAGTTAAACCCATGCGTTTGTAATTTATTTGTTCTATTATTTAATATTTCTCAATTGCATTTTGAATTTTTTTCAAAATGCGGTTAAAGGTTAAACAAATATGAGAAAAAGATAAGAAATATGGAGCAATAGTCGTTTTTGAATAATGTAGCCTACCATAACTTGCTTCGGAAAAAATATTGACGTTTCCCAAATAACATTGGAAGGATGTTTTAAGAAAAACAAATATACGATATAATTTAAAAAAAATAAACTCAGAAATTCGACGACCTTGTATGTGGGTAGGCCACGGTTTCGCCGGATTTAAATCCTATCGGAAACATATGTAAATAAATGGATATATATTCGATATCGTGCAAAAATCATTGAGATAAAACATATTTATATATACATATGTACAAATGTAAAATATTTGTATATATTTTTAAATAAAATATTATTTTATTATAATTTTAAGGTAGGTACTTAATTTTCTGAAATATATTATCCAATATTTTCTACATTCAAGGATATGCTACATGCTAAAATGTGGTACTGTAATTATCTTTAAACTCTGCAGAGTTTTAGAAACTCTCGAGCGAGTTTTAATTAATAATAAAATAATAATACATAATGAATATTGTACATATTATAATAAATATAATCATATGAATTCGATAATATGTAATCGAGCATACTTCCAGTTGTCTATGATATTTTTTTAGTCTATTAATACTCTTAGCGTAGCAATATAACTTAATATATATTATATAGCAGCTTACTTTGCATACTTGCATAATAATAATTGGGGAAAACAGTGGGGCGCGTCATCGTTGATTAAACTATCCATATTTGACGTATCATTTAATTTTGAGAGTCGCGGTTGTAAACAATTAAACAAAGTAGCATTTAACGTAACACCAATCTATAAATGTCCTTCAAAGTGTAGAACAATGTAATCATTTTCTTTCATATCTCCCGTGATTCCAATTTCCCTAGATGAGTATAATTAAATGGAGTACTACTATGTCATGATAATTATGTCAGGTTTTGAAATTCTGTACCCCTTAGAATACGTTCGGTCTGATTCCATTTTGAATAACAATCAATTTCACCGCAACATTTTGATCTTGAAATAAATACAAAGAACTTTTTAGAGAGCCCAATTGTTCTCGATATCGATTGCAGTAAATCAGACAATAGACTGCATCAGAGGGACAGGCATACGATCCCCTCAACAGCCTGTAACGTGAAATTCCCGTGATTTTGTATAATAATACAAAGATACCGAATTCCAATATGCGTAATTATATTAATCGAAGGTATTATAGAAATATCGTAATAATAGTTAATTGTGAATATATAAATGGCATTAATTCTCATTTTAATGTAATTGATAAGTTTCCTAAACCGAGATGGACTAGCAGTTAAAACGCTTATTCGATGATTGCGGGTTTAAACCCAGACAAGAACTACTGAATTTCCATGTGCTTAATTTGTGGAGGATAAGGGGTTAGGAAATCTGTATGTGTCTAATTTCTATGAAATTTTGTCACATGTGTACCCGCTTTGGAGTAGCGTGGTGGAATATGCTCCAAAACCATCTCCTAAAAGGGAGAGGAGGCCTTAGCCCAGCAGTGGGAAATTTACAGACTATTAATGTTGATAAGTAATCAAATGAATTTACCCTAATACAAATTTATTACTTTGAACCGATTGCAACGAAACGTTAAAAAAGTACGCTACTCGAATATCCAAGGAATAATTCAGCGCAAATAATATTGCCCTATTCGTTTATATAAAGTTTTTTTTCGTGTGGCGAGCCTCAATAACAATATCAATGTTTTCTAAGATAATAGCTATATTAATATGTACATACAATCAAATACTTTAGATTAGGGGAAGTTTTCCTCAAACTAGTTATGCTACGCCTATCTGAATGTCTTGATTTTTTGACATTAACATACAAAATACAAGACGTTAAATATAACGTTTCGATCCCAATAACAACTGACTAAGTATTATGAATAATAATATTATTGTTATTGTTATAATTATTTTAAGGTTTTGTTTGAATATATTATTATTTTCTTTGAAGTATTTAAAACAATATATTTGTCTTTGTTATCGCCACTATGAAAAATACACAGATTTTGATTGAAACTACCATTACTTTTTATTTTATTTATTGGAAAGGCCGTGTACGATAGACACATCGTGATACTAATACCTACTACACACTTTGCAATTATAGCCGACTCTGGGCGAAGACTAGAGCGAA
Source organism: Vanessa tameamea (assembly GCF_037043105.1). Classification (NCBI taxonomy): domain Eukaryota; kingdom Metazoa; phylum Arthropoda; class Insecta; order Lepidoptera; family Nymphalidae; genus Vanessa; species Vanessa tameamea. The sequence goes on along the minus strand of NC_087341.1, from coordinate 11,821,598 downwards.
GCGAGCATTAGCTCTAGCTGCTAGGTGACGAGACGTGGTAAAATACGAATGAGAATTTCAAACAAAACATAATATAGGTAGTCTTCAATGATCAGGCCTTGTAGATTAATTTTTACATAAAGTGATAAGGAGACAGGCATAGCCCACACGATTGTAGGGATCGCGGCTCAGACTGGGACGCCAATATGTTGGCCTACAGAGACCGAGAGACAATGGTACTCTAGTCGGGTCAATATAAATACCATATATCCTGGTTACATCAACCCTAATTAATAAAGGCTGCCATTGATTCCATATAATTTGTAGGTATACTATACCAATTTAAATAATTTCCTATTGTTGCAGAGATATATTAAAAGTTAGTAAGTTGTCACAGTTAAAATTTGTCGCACTTGAAGATTTAGCACAAATTGGGCTCTCTAAGCCTGAACAAAGAAGGTATAAGAAAATCTACTCGAAATACTTTCCAAACGCTTATAAAGTGATGCTACGGAAAATTCTTAATGTAAATAAGAAAACAGAACCGGTTAGTACTCATATATATAATATAACAAAATAATGCGGTTAATATTTATGATAGCATGTGTATATAATGTTAAATAAAAAATGTTCTGTATTAATATTTTAGCCGAGACATGACCTAGGTTTAATACCGAGCGAATATCAATCGATAACAGATATTAATGTAAAGGTTCCTACAAAACACATAATATCCATCGAGGATATTACGATCAATAAAGAACTAGGTATGGGCCAATTTGGTGTTGTACAACAAGGGACATGGACAACAGGAAATCAAAGGGTGAATATTTTGTTTGTAAAAGAAAAACCGAGTATCTATGTTTTAACACAAATTGTATTTATTTAACAAAATTTCAATTCACAGCTACAAGTGGCAATCAAATGTTTGGGAAATGAGCGAATGACATCGAATTCAACAGAATTTTTAAAGGAAGCCGCCGTAATGCATAGTATAGAACATCCTAACATTGTACGGTTGTATGGTGTGGTTCTACATTTAGATTCATTGATGTTGGTAGGTTGATTGATCGGTTCTAAGTTCTACTTCTATATATAAGTTTAAAATAATGTGTCTTGATTTGTAATATTTGTAATCTTCAGTGTTATAATTCAAAGAGAGTATCGAATGAGTTTATTTATGATATTTTGTAGGTAACAGAGCTTGCACCGTTGCGGTCGCTTCTAGAATGTCTGCGTGAGGTCACTCTCAGAAGTAATTTCTCGGTAGCAGTTCTTTGTGAGTTCGCTGAACAGATCTGTGATGGAATGACTTATTTGGAGAATAAAAGACTGATACATAGGTAAATATAGTTGTGATACGATGTGAAAATGACAAACATAATTTTTTTGCTATTAAGATATGCTATCAAAGAAAAGTGTTTGTATTGACATTAATATTGCAGGGACTTGGCCGCGAGGAATATATTAGTTTTTAGCAAGGACAGGGTAAAAATCTCAGATTTTGGATTATCGCGGGCATTGGGTGTGGGCAAAGATTACTATCAGACTAACTACAACGTGAATCTCAAATTACCTGTCGCGTGGTAGGTCTCGTATAATTTAGCCAGTTATGCAACATTCGATTTATTTATAAATATCTAAAGTATTTGACCGACAATAACTGTAATTACTATGGTTTGCTTTTCGAACTCCTGCATAATTTTGGCATCATCATTATATTAAGAATGTATTATATATTACACGATATTGATGTGATTGTTATTTTTCTAAAGGTGTGCTCCAGAATGCATTTTGTACTTAAAGTTTACCTCGTCGAGCGATGTTTGGGCATTCGGTGTATGTTTATGGGAAATGTTTACATATGGCTTTCAACCATGGGCTGCTTTTTCTGGTCAGCAAATCTTGGAAGCGATTGATGCACCCAATTTTCAGGTAAATTGAATGGAAACTTTCGATTTCTTGAATAATATCTGTATTCAATGTCTACTGATAAATCTGTAGTAGGTAGGTAGGTTACCTATTTATACACATCCAGACTGGCTTGTACAATGCCCTACCACTAAGTAAGTTATTACAATCACTGTAAAATTTTCAGTAACATTGTGTGAAAATATATTTTTGCTTGCAGAGACTAGAGCGTCCGGAATGTTGTCCTGACGCATATTATTCGTTGATGCTAGAGTGCTGGTCACATGATCCGAATGATCGACCGAAATTTAAAGATTTGGGTCCTAGGTTACCCCAGCTCAGACCGGACGAAGTAAGATAATATTCATTGCCATTCAAAATACATCTTATACCATAAATTTTAAAATACATAATAATAATCCGTGTAGGTTGAAGTCATAGCAAATTATAAGAAAACAGAAGACGGCAGGCGCAGTAACTTTCTCGAGTACAAAGTCGGGCAGAGGATAACAGTTCTCGGAAAAGAGTAAGATATATAAATTTGATATGTAATCTTTGCATCTGATTTTCTGCATTGTGTTTACCGCCCCTCACCGCTCCACCCTATAACTCCTTTCAGAAATTATACTAAATCAGCTATGTGGTATGGCGTCCTACCCGGCGGAGCCTGCGGCATGTTCGACCCGAATCACACGAAATTATTTATCAGGCATGAGGTGAGAAACATTATATGAAATCATGGGTGAATTGGCTCATACCTATTTCTGCTTTTTCTCCCTTGATACTTAACCGGACTTCGTTTAAATCCTGTTTTTATTTTAAAAATTCATGTGTGTTTCATTGTAGAATTGTGTTTTCAAAGGGTATTTGAATCTATATTACGTATCAAACTCCCTTTTATTGTTACCATATCATCAATTTCTAAAGCCAGTTTAAAAAATGCTTTTTACTGCAATCCAAAGACGTTTAAATTTGATGCTTTTAGTAAATATTCGATCGTAGAGAGCGTTTTTAACGAATTTTCTTTAGAGGGGTTCATTAGCTCCTTCACTGTCACCGCATCCAACTCGTAACTCCACTCGATCCATACGTTCATCGCTATTGCGGTCCGACGTGAAAAGACACACATACACGGGCAAACGCACGATACAACGCAGCATGATATCGAGCCCGCAGGGGGAGGTGAAGCATACCGGTCACGTGGGCCTTGACGGGGCCTACTTTGGTGATCTTTCGTTCCTGGATCCAACAGGATGTGTAAGTATATAATTCAAGCTAAATGTAAAAACTAATCAATAGTTAATAAGAATGACTTAATATTTGCATCTTAATATGTTCAACAATATCAAGTTTTTTGTAATATATACGAGCATACTGTGTATAGTATATATATACTAGTTATGCTTGGATATTTATAATTAAACGAAATCGCGTGATATTAAATTAGAAAGAAACACTTTTCAGATGTGCTCATTTGTTCTCTTTATCTAAGTAGCTACCTCTGTATCGAGAATACCGTCGTAATATTCTTACGTGTCGACTACTTTATCAAATTACTTCTAACGACATAATTATGTATTTACTGCTTCGTTAACTTAGAACGTGTGGAGGTCAAAGAATAATAGATAGAGGGTAATTCACTGTTTCGAAGTTGGTTAAGAAGTTATATAAGGCAGCCATCGCAACATGACTCTTGTGATTAGCGACTGAGTCGTGCAAAAGACACATTTCGAGAGGACTTCCGCTGTAATTTTTCCTAATAGCATGTTTTATTTTTCGAGTAATTTAGTATATTATGTTCCCGTGATAATGATACTTTTATATATTATTCAATAAAATCTCTTCTGAATCTCGAAAAACTGAAACTGTAATTTAAACGCTCGTTTGCGACGGTACAAATTATGCCATTGCCACATGGACTCCTATTCTAACTTATCTTATTATAAATATACCCAAGTTTCGACCCTTGTCTCAATTCGCTTCATGGCTGTATTCTAGCTGTGTTGATAGACGATATTGACTATCGTTGTTTATACACCCAATAATTTCTGTAGTCTTTTTTCAAACGATCGCCTCAAACATAAGAGGACAATTTCAATTTTAAAGAATGTATAATTATTCTCCCCATTGTATAAAAAGTTAAGATATCTTCCACAACTATCGATCAATAACGGCAAGTAACGTCTGTTATACGCTTTGTCAGATTATATTTTTTCTTGATACGGCTTTGCAAACCCGTAATTACCACCAGATATTCTACCACCAAACAGTAGTATTTAGTGTTGCTTTGTTCTTGTTTATAAATGATAAGTGAACCAGTGTTACTACAGGTACAAGGGACATACTCCCTAGGTAGCATGGCTCCCTAGGTTGGTGGCGCATTGTCTATGTAAGGAATGGTTTACATTTCTTACCAATGTATTGAGTTAATATTTAATATATATGAAGTTAATATTTTCTTCTTGTGAAGTAAATACTTTGCTCAGCTCTATATTTCCATTGTGTCAACTTTGAAAACAATGAATTCTTTATAATGTTAACATATACATGACGCATAATGCCCTGTGCTACTGCAGATTGAAAGACTTCGGTATTATTCGGTATTAAGTATAGGTGTAAAATTAAACTGCGCTATCAAATGAATCCTACGTTAAAGGTCAGTAAAGTTGTTCGTAGAAGTCTATTCAAGCGTTAAAAAAAATATTTTGAATTACAATAGATTTCAGGTGATCTTTAAGATGAACAACAAAATGCATCGCATTGCTTTAGATGTGCTAATATAACTGCAACTGCGTAGATTACACAAGTTCTGTTTGCGAATAATACGATTATCTAAAATATGGCATTATGATCGTAAGATGTTTCGTCCGATAATATTGTCTAGGTTTATTTTTATTTCTATTGATTGTAGTAAACAGCTAGGCAGGATGTATTTCCGTTCATAACAAAAGTCATTCATGTAAGGCGATTATGCCGAGGGTGAAATGTCACTCGGGTTCACACTTTATCGAATAGAACAAAGGCTGGACGGCAAAGTTCACTGGCTAGTGAATTGTCTGCATCAACAAATCATTATAAGCCGTCCTTGGGATACGTTCCTGAAATTTTGTACACATTAATATATATTTTCTAGCTAATCTTCCCGGCTTCGCGTGTATTACAACGTTCGCGTGTGCTACAGAAAACGTTTATGTAATGCGTATAGCTCTATTAGTTTACGCGGCACACATCTTCAACAATTTTCGTCATATTTCAACTAATTTACACAAAACATTTTGATGAATAAATCACCACACCTAATCACCCCTAAATCTTACCTTATCGTTAATCTCTTCGTCCATTAATGAAAGCCTCATGAAAATCCTTTCGGTAGCTTTTGAATATGTCGGACAAAAAAAAAGATGCAGTGGAGGTATTTGTTTTATATTATGTAGTGATGATCGAGTGATGATAAATTGATATTTGCATTTATATTATTATCGCATCAATAATTTTATGCTGAATGTCACGTAGTTGTATCAGTTAGAAAACAGTGTTAAAAAATTGGTTCTGGTATATAATAAAGCTCGATTTCCAAGATAGTATTTATGAAAGAGAAATCATTTCCAAATTCAACATTTTTCTCTACGTGGAACAGAAAAAAATATATGACCGCGAAGAAGCTAAACATATGCTATGTTCTGAATGAAAAGGTAATAAGTGTAATGTAATCACTTAAATATAAGGTTATCAGAGGCTCGCATAACGTGCGATCTAATTTTTACATAAAGGGAAAAGAAGAAAACTGTCGGCCATTGTAAAACGAATAAAAAGTCAAGGGTAATGTGCACTTTTTTTAAGGAAGTTGATAAATATTTTTCTGATCAAGAGTTAGACTTAGAGATTTGCTATAGTGCTATTTTTTTGAACATGCGTTAAATTCCATAAGATGAAAATGTCTACCCAAAATTTTTCACATCAATTTATTCTATTAAAATTTTGATATTTTTTGTTCTTAAATAGCAATGAGTATAAAAATCGAATATCTTCTAGGTAATGCTTACGTCGGAAAATACGTTCACGATTTACGTTGAAGTGTCGTTCTCAAAAACTGACGTTCCCATAAATCACGTAACGTCGCCATTTTACATTTTTATTATATGCATAGATCACAAGGGAAACGGCTGTGCGATTTTACTCGAGACGTGACGTTGTGACGTTGCCAAATTTGTGACAACAAACTAGAGCCATTTCTACAGTATGATAAATAAAATATTTTATTTTCAAGTTCAACATATATGTACATAGCTTATAGCTATTCGTTACTATTGTTATACATTCAAACGTATAGGTACAGGGTGAATTCAAAAAGTACCGAAAGAGCCCTACTGTGTGTTTGTGTACTATCCCTTGCCTCAGAAAGCATTTAAATCTGTCAGTTATGTATCTGAACTTTCTTCGGCCATCGATATTATGAGAGCGAGGAGGGCAGTGCGCTTGATGTACGCACTCAATTATGCACTATAATATAACATGCGCAGTTGGCCAGACTCCCTTGTGGATTGCAGATATGGTTGCAATCGTTCAGCACATAATTTAAGAACAATATACGAATCATATGACCGATTCAATATTAATATTCAATTAAATATTATATTAATATTTAATTGGTGGCAGGGCTTTGTGCAGGCTCGTTTGGGTAGGTACCACCCACTCATCAGATATTCTACCGCCAAACAGCAGTACTCAGTATTGTTGTGTTCCGGTTTGAAGGGTGAATGAGTCAGTGTAACTACGGGCACAAGGGACGTAACATCTTAGTTCCCAAGGTTGGTGGCGCATTGGTAATGTAAGGAATGGTTAATATATTTTACAACGCCATTGTCTATGGGCGGTGGTGACCACTTACCATCAGGTGACCCATTTGCTCGTCCGCCTACCGACATCATAAAAAAAATAATAATAATAAATGTATTGTATTAATAACCTATGAATTATGATATCTTTCACCCTTGAAGATTTTATGATAGGTTCTTATATTTCCACAGCCACCACGTCAGATCGTGACCCCGTATAAACCATCCGAGGATTTGGAACAAGTTCCGTTAATCAATCCCAATTCGCCATCTCATCTCACTGCCACAACTAGTACTTCTCCGTACCCGCTGCTGAGTTCCGGCAGACAGGCCAAGGCTGAGTGCGATGAAGTCGATCTATCATGTAAGTAACGAAAGAGATAATTAATTATACGAATGATATTATTTCTTGAACACATTTATTTTCTTATTAACAAAAGCTTCATGTTTAATTATGGCTCTACTATGCCTTGATTGTCTTACATATCGCACAATTTTACAATAATCACTAAGAGGTATTATATTTTCATGAATAAAAATATACATCCACTAGATGGCGACAAGTCCAAGAGCTCTAAAAAGCCTCAGAAGCCCCAGAAGTCTCACAAGTCGATCTCCGAACCGACAACCAGTAAAAGTCTTCTCGGCAAGGTAAGGGAGAAGGTAACATTGTTAATATCGTATTCAGCAACAAACGTTAGATATTATATCATACTATCTGTAATCTGCGGCCTTATGGGCTTAAGGTTGTATCATAGAATAAAGGTACCTGAAATACTTACTATAATAAAATAATTATTTATATTTGTAATTTTTCATCCGTCCTCATTCCTCATCAACAATGGACAATCCCTTTTTAGTAACTTGCAAATAACTACTTTAAAGTTACATTGGCGTAATAGTGCAAAACCCTTTATTAAAATTACTAGCTGAAACTTCGGCTTAAACCGTACGTAATTTATAAAACTTTACTTATAGTATAAAAACCTTCACTCTTATCCGGGACTCGAACTACCTTCATAAAAATTCATCTAAATCGGTTCACCGGTGTAAGGGGACATTCATACTCACATACAGAGTTACGTTATGTGAGTTATATTAGTCTAGATAACACCAAGTCTTGTTGCCTCAAGTGGTGACTGTGGGGCTGGGGGGGCAGTGAATCTGCTATTATAGTTCCATTTCATCTTTAAAACGTCAACTGATTATAGTTATCGTTTTAAACTTCACGATCATACCCCTAAGTTGTGAATTGCAGGTTAAAAGCGCTACACTTGGCCGCTCGCACAAAAATGAAGACGCCAATTCAAAGACCGACGAAGTTCACGAGTATCATGAAATATCAGATACTGAGACGGTGAGTAGCAATTTATTTCAATTAGCTTAAACCAAGTCCTATTCCAAGTAAATATTTTTTTTTAGTGAAGATAGAGATTGCTTGTGCAATAGGTATTCGGATGTAAGTGTTTGCGCATACACTTGTGAACTATAAAAGCACCTGCATTTGTTGGCTGGTCTCCCTTGATTTGCCGCCGTGATCGAAATCGGTAATGCCGTTATCATTGTACTTTAAGGCTCCGTCGCTCAAATGGAAAAAACAGAACCCGTATAGGATCATTAGGTTGCCCGTCCGACTGTCTTTTAAGAATCTTTATCTCGGGAACACGTGGAGGTATCGAGTTAAAACGATATACTGAAATCTCTTGAAGCTGTGAAAAAAAATCAAACTCCTAAGTATACGTAAAAAAAAAGGGTACGGCCGTTTATGCCTCAAGAAACGTATATTTCGACACTCGAGGGAATCAAAATGTATAGGTTTTTTTCCATTGACCTGGTCATTCCATTGACCTAACCTAACCAAATTTCAATTTGGCAAGTCCGGCCGTCCAAGTTTTTATTTGAATTATCCGTATCACGTGGAGTATTTTAATTATTTTCAGTCACTATTCACAAATCTGGATTAAATTTGATATTAAAGTAAATAAAAATAACTTTTTGTTATAATATGCGCCTACATTTTTGTACGGAACCCTCGGTGGGCTAGTTCAATTCACATTTGTTCGGTTCCTTTATTATTAGGTTTAATATCTAGACTACGATTTTAACTTTGATAGGCGACCAGTATACGATAAAGCACTATTTATAGTGAAATAAAATAGAAAAAAATACTTTAAACGTATTTTAAACATAAAACGTTTGACTAATTATTATCAATATAAAAATATAATTACAGGATAGTATTGCTGCCGAGATGAAGACAGATGCATTTCCTGAAAGTCCTGCACTACTAGTAAGAATATATTATTACATATAGTATTTTGATGTGTTAATTTAATTAATATTAATTACATTTTATAAAGAAAGGGAATGTTCTAGAGACCAAAATACGGAAGCATAGACATCTTTAAATAGTCATTAATCCTAACCTTTGTCGGGACTGACTGGAACACTTTTCAACTTTGTCATAAAGTGTTAATCTTGCCCATATATACAAAGACAACTTTGTACAAACACCAAAAGATTGATAAAGTATCAGAGTTCAAATTATTGTTATTAGGTGTGATAATTAATGTATTTACATTCAAATTAGCTTAAATAAATAAATAATCTAGTAAATTACATAAGAATTAAAAAAGCTACCCTATATTGAACAACTACAAGTACTAAAAGTATACTTGGCCTTGGGACGCTTGTCCCAATTTAATAAAGTGCATCCTGTAGAGATTAGTTCATGTAAGTCACCATTTATACATATGGCTATAGAACAACAAGCAGACACTATACATATCATAACCAAGACTTGTATAAAAAAGCTTAATTGATAATTATAACGTATATCCTATAAACAATGGGTTCTATTAACATAACAAATAACCTCATAGAAGTAATCATGCAGCTATTAGGTGCAGTTGCATATATAACATCGTTAGTTGATAGAGCATTATCAAAAGCAATCCTCTCTCTCTAACCTTAGCTCTATGACAAAATAAAAAATATATGGTAAAAAAAATATGATTATATAAACCTAAACAATATATTTGTTTAATTAATTGATTAAACTTTATTTAATCGATTAAATCAAATTAAAATATTCTTTATTCAGGTAGGCATAAAAATACACTTCTGAATCGCCATGTTACAGTGTTGAATTGTATGTAAAGTTGCCATAGAAAGTTTCGCTAAGAACATTCTACCGATAAGAACTGACAAGAAACTCAGTAGTTAATCTTTTCCACCATTTTAATTACAGATTATGTCAGTACTATAACTACTATGTCCACGCTTTTTTATATTTAATATAATCTTGTATGATAATGAGTAATATGCCTTATCAGTTTTTTTGACATGAGCTTTGAATTTTTTAATAGGCCAAGTTAATTGCATTTAATGATTAACATTGTTCATACAATACATATACGTATACGTCCATAATATGAATACAGACATACACACTCCTTAGTTCTAAGTATTGCATGTTAATTTATTTGTATTGTTTTATGTATTTTCAGTGTTGTGTATTATTTATATTAATTTGTTTAAGGAATAGGAAGAGTGGATGCCCTGAGAAACATGTTTATAAAAAAATAATAATTCAGGATGCTACAATTGTGAGCTAACGCATAATCTAACAAGGAATTTCATTTCATTTTCATTCAATGTCGAGGAATGGTTTCCATTCCATATCTTGTCAATATCTATGGGGGAGGTGTAAACTTGCAATCTTCAGCTGTACTAACTTTTACGGTTGTATCAAACCATTTTAGACTATGAAGATAAAGTAACAGCACGTAAAGGCAAACCTGTTTAGGAGGCTTTGTAAATTTGTCCCCCAATGTACTCCACTGCCGGTTGGTGGATATGTCAAATTTCTATTTCATTCCTCACATGCAGTATTCCTCCCGATGCCTTCATTCACTATCGAGCATGGTACGAATTACAAACAATATAATTGTCACTCCAAAAACCCGTCATCAGTAGTGCTTGCCTGGATTGGAACATACGATCTTTAGTTAGAGTTAACTTATTCCATCATGTAACTCTTTGTCCATCTCGATGATACTTCTGCGTATTATAATTGTAAACTATTAATTTATTAATGTAAAATATTTTGTTATCTTATAGAAGGGTTGCGGGGACTTCAGTCAGAGCTTGCTGGATGAAATTGATTCGATTTTTCGAAATCTAGATAATACCAAACGAGTGGAAGAAGTGAGTATCGGTTTATATGAGTAACAATTATTCAAAAAAATATTTAAAAATGAAACAAAATTATGCATGAAAATGTGGATTAATTTAACGGGGATTGTTATTAGTTCCACATAGTATCGTGCTATGTTACATTCGAGCACTGGCCCTCCTCGTTAACTTATTATTGGCGTATGCAATTTAGCATGACATGATGTTTTATATGTTTTAAGTTTATTTTATTTATAAAAATATTTTGACGTGGAAGGCGTGCCTCTCTAAGTCCACAGCCTACACAAACTTGTTACTGTGGTATTTTGTCCGTTAAATATTCCACATTTTTATAATATAATAGAAATTATATATTTGTTAAGATGATATTCAATAACAACAAAACGATTTCCTTGTGGACTTGTTTATAAGGAAAAAAGTTCATTTTAAAGTTTTTACATTGCAGAGTTCGGACGAAGATTTATCGATATATGGATTCAAACCGTCCCATTATCAATTAGCTTACATTTAATTACACGCATCCAAAAAAGACGATAAAATGTAAACAGCATACCGTTACAATGATTGGCATTAATGGAAGTTATATATCTTTTTCCAAATTTCGTACATTCAGGTTCCTATATATTTTTTGGAGTGCGGGTAAGAGTCGGCTTGAGTGTAATTACAAAATTTAGAAATATTTGCTATACTTTACTCACTATCTAAACGCATTGACAGAGTTATTCAGAAGATGTTAATTTACAATCACGCGCTAAAATGTAGATTAATATTTTCTTGCAAGCTTATTTTTAGTCTTAATATTATATATGGTATTGCCAGTTTAAATACTTTTACAATTTTAAATTTTCGACTCTATTGTATTATATCCGGTAGATTGTATTTGTAATGTAGTTTTTAAATTATATCGTTGGCTTGTTTTGTAGCCAAAAGTACGAGTAAAGAGGACTTATATACGTGTATGTATTCATTATAAAATAATATTGATGTTTTATGTTCCAATTTCAAAATTACGTTTTTTTTTTATATAAATGTCTTTAATGGTCTATAACATTTTATACAAATGTTATTTGTGTATTATTCTTCTTTGGTAAATTATTTTATGTTATCGTTAGATCGTCAATATTTACGAATATTTAATGTCTATATATTGGAGTCATTATTTGGTTACTAATTAATCGTCAATATTTTAATTAATATCTAGTAATATTTTTTTATCTTTGAATCGCTTTATATAAATATACTCGAAATTTAATATACGAGGTAGTTCATTAGGTAAAAGCGAGTCTGATGTAGTAAATATAATCTTATATTCTACTTTGTAACAACCAGCCAAACATTTTCTAGTGCACACTAGGGTTCATTTATAACGATGAAACTTATAAATATACATATATCTTGTCCAATTATTATTTATACGAATAATCTATTTACTATCTTTTAGTTTTGATTCAACGATGTCTTTATTTGTCGGCACATATACGCTCTATTCTCTAGAATGTAAAGTAAGAAATATACTAATTATATTTAACATTGTTCAAATTTTTCATATTAGAAACGTAATTCGTAAATGCATTAAAGAGGTAAGACTTTCAATATTGAAAATGCACCGTACGTGAATATTTTACATTTTTGATCACGTTAAGGAGATATAAAATCAATTATTTCTAGTGGGTTAGTAGCATGCTCTTTTGTTTAGTTTGGTATGGTACTAGAACTTTTTGGTTGTAAATTTTTTATGTAATTTACTGTATAACATATACTTCTTCCATAGTGATAGCAGTCAATTATGTGTAGTATAGTAGAGTTTATATTGTATGTAAATTATTATTTTTAGTAGACTTTTATGTACTTATTTATAATTTTAATTTTCTACGTTGTAGTTTCGTCTCCTTTATCTTTGTTATAACTTTGTAATGTACTTGAATAAATTTACATTTTTTTTTTCAATTATATCCAATTTTTGTTTTTGTAATCAATTGATAGATAATCAAGCCTTTGTTTAAAACTTTGGTAAACTTTGTTAATTATATTAATACCTTTTTAATCGTCATTGAATTGTATGACTTTCCGCTAAGTTACTCTATCGTAAATAAGGCCTGAGGGTAAAACTGAAACAATATCGCTTGATACCAAAGAATATTTATAATTAATAATTATCTTCCATTTTCATTTTTTGGAATCATATAATGTTGTTGTATTCAATGATAAATAAATAACAATGGGATTGCTTTATAGCCGAAAAGGACATATGTACGTATACATTTTTAAATTATATTGATGTTCTATGTTCAGCAATGAAAAATACAACGTCCTCGTAGGGCGAAAAGTCACTTAATCACAAAATGACGATATAAATGTTTTATATTATTATGATGAGTTAGAAATATCATAAAACGTGATAAAACTTCATTCAATTTGCAATAAAAAAAAATGTAATAATCTTACTGCAATATCACTGAGAATCTTCATTTTTATTTATTTTAGAATATAAGAGAATAGATTAATTTGACACTCCTCAAACCTAAAGGAAAATCAATTAAGATCATCTTTCTCTTTTTAATTACCAAAATATAAAAGTTTACACATAACCCGAGACCAACTATAGATAAGTTCTATCGCACTGACTATTATTGGAGAAAATCCCCTAAGTGAATACGATAAACTTTAATTTTGAACAATATTAAAAAAAAAACCATGACACATTTGTATGACAATTTGTGTATGAATTTTTTCATTTCATTTTAACTCTTGCGTATCACATTGCTCTTTTTCAAATTAATGACTTTTCGGTGTACGAGGGCGATATGTTGTTGTTGTTTAAAAACTGTTCGTGTGTACAATATGTGTTGTATTTGCTAATATCCATCCGCTTCAACTTTAAACATTTAATTTACCCATATTTTTTTTTTGTTCCAATATATTAATATTGTTATATTGGAAATCAATGATGCATAAATAACAACGAATAACCATCGGCTTGCTCTATAGCCGAAAAGGACATTGTGCGTATACATTTTTGAGTTATATTGATTTTCTATGTTCAGCAATGAAATGTATATATGTTGTCGTAGTTTGAAAGCTGTTAATGTGTGTTGTATTATCCATCTCATTATGAATGTTACTGTTACTTTGAATGTGTTATATAAATATACTATTCATGTTGCGTGGAGTTAATGCTCGGTAAATCGTCAAGGTTATTATTTAATGTTATATTTATTATAAATTAAATAAAAGGTAGGGCAAAAGTATTTTTTAGATCGTGGTCAGTTTGACTTGGTGAGTATAGCAATTTCAAGGAATAGTTTTGTGATACGATAATAATAATAACACAAGTCAATGCATTTTGTGATTCATCAGCCATATTACACTCAGCGCACAATAAGTAGTTTCGAAATAATGATTGTATCGTCTCGTGTATGTTTTAGTTCCTTTTTTTATTTTAGTTTTTTTTTCTTGTAATCATAATTAGAATGATTCTTAGGGTATTATATAAGTCATAACTTATTTATAAACTCATGAGCTGTAAATTTTATTTTGTTATTGCTATTTGTATAAATATATACGTTTGATTTGACGTTTTATTAATAAGTACGATGTATCAGTCATCACTTTTTAATAACATTTCTTTTTTAATCGTTATAAAAATGATTATGCATGTATTACATTTCCATTTGGTGACTTACGCAATCAATACTATTCATTTTTTATTTGCTTCTATAAAAGCATGTTTTTATAAATACGTTTTTAATATATATAATTTGCACTTTTTTCAATTTGTTTTTTTTTTGTCAGTGATTTAGCTTTGTGACATCCATGAGTATGTTTACATTATTCACTACATTGCGTATGTATACTTTCAGGTCAGAACTATGCAGAGCGAAGTAGAAGCGGCGCTAAGGTAAATTATTTTTTTTTTTTTTAAATGTAAGTGTTAATATTTTGAAAGCCTCGTACAAATATTATAATTGTGGAAGTAAGTCTCAGACGATTTTCATATATTTTTCTACTGGACTACTTATAAAAAATCAAATCACAGTAAGATTATTCTTAAAATAATCAATTATATATTATTATTTTAAAAAACGATCTTCCAGTTTCAGTATTAGATAGGTATATATTCGATTACTATTAACGTAACAATAAAATTTTAATAAAATAAACAAAAAGTCGAGGTTCAAAAAAATTTTTAATTGACTTTATTACTTATGGTTAGTTTTTCATTGTTTAGTTTGTTCTATTTATAATCTGATATGTTCTTATCACCTTTTACTGAATCAGATGTGACTTGGATTATATACCATTATTATGATTGGTAGATTCGGGGATGTGTGAGCAAGTTTAGTTTAGCAAATTATATGTTCCAATCTTAACAGTGATAGGATTTCGTGTTCCAAATTAGTCAATATTCTAACGTCAATACTGATTTTTTAAGCAAAGCCTCTATATGATAAGCTAGTATTTTATTACTTCATAATAAAATGTTATTGATAATAATTTCCAGAGCTCATAATTTATCGCAAATGGAGAAGAAAAAGGGTTCCAACTCTGGAACGATGAAACCTATGTCAGCACACGATGAGAGGACTCTCAATACGGCTGTTGCTTTAGCCAACGAACTTACGACCAAGTAAGTGAAATTTTTAAATTGAACCTTATTCAACACAGTAAATAATTTAACTTTGGACAATTTTTGCGAAAACTATTTGCTACAGAAATGTTATTTGTTTCAGATCAATGAACGATTTGGAGAGCGATTCAAAACCTTTGCAGTCGCCTAACGAACGTTCCAAGTTTCACTTCAAGTTTCCGCTAGTATCGTCTCTTCACCACCATCATCATCACGACTCTGATAAAGATGCATCCAGTAAGTTACAAAAATGCCGTTTAAGTACTGATGGTGTATGTATGTATGAGTATTTAAAAGTAGTAGTTTTGGAGGTATACTCAAAAAACAATTCTGCTCTTCTCCTGTAGCAAATATTTGTACATGTACAACAACTTTGTAGACAGGATAAAGTTGCGATGCTATACTTAAGGAAATTAAAATAGCATTTTAATTTTTAGGCAAGGCTGAACGTCGTAACTTCAGTGAAGAGGCCAAGAGCGTGCCAGATATTCAGGTAGGTTTATAAATGAAAATAGTGATTATTGTAACTTGCAACTGCAACAGTCCCTTAAAATATTCAGTTCCGTTGTTATGAAGCAATTTTTTAATAAACTGATATTATGTGAGATACTGTAAACACTATATTAACTTGTTGTCATCCATGTAAGGTTACGCTACGGACGTCAGTTCCAATGCATCTTTGAATCAAGTTTATAGACTTTTTCAACAGCAGGAAGAGTAAAGAAAACAAAAATCTATAAAATAACTCTAAGTAGCATAGCTTTCAAGTAGCAAGTTAGTAAGAATTTGAAAAGAATAAGAACAAAGAGAGAAAAAGTTAGAAAAGAGTTTGTAGTGCATAATATAGCAGATAATCACACGAAATATGTAAATCTAATGTGGGTTATGTCTAGCCCTGTCATTGGAGTTGGCCATAGTAATAATTATTCAGATTCTACAAGTGCGTAATAATTAATAGAGAAACATTACTTAATTCTCAGGCTACTATAACCGAAGAGAGCAAACTAGCCTATACAAGTCTAATCGAGCAACCGACGCCATCTTCTTCCCTGATAACGCAAATAAACCATGATGCAAAGAATCCATCGAAGTCGACCCACAAACCATCAACTATCCCGAAGCCAGCTCCGCGTTCGCAGAATATACCGCAGCAATTCCTTTCGCTGCAAAAACAAATATCGTTCCAAGCGAGGTATTTAAAATTTTATTTATTTTATTTGCATATAAAATATATTAGCTGAGGTGTCCCAGTGATTTTTCAAGTCGACATGAGGAAATCTTCACGAGTCCACTGACAATGTTGCAAAAGGTTCAGACAATTACTTATGTCTTAGATTTGTCACATGATCGACATAAGTTCCAAATCGTTCCAATAGTCGAATGCGAAGTACATTAAAAGTGAATTATTTGTTTTTTCGTTACAGAAAAGTTGCGACGGAATCAGATGACCCTGAGATTGATGTAAGTGAATTTAGTGAAACAGTACGGTTGTGTACATGTTTAAATTAGATCTCATTCGTTACTTTCATTACTTCCAGAATGTAAATGCTATTCCTTTACCACCGAGAGGATCCAAACCGAAACTGGTCGACAAGCCGAGACATATAAGAAAATATCCATTGCGTTTACCGAACGCGGATACACAGGCGATTATCTCTCACAGTATACAAATCGAGGCCAAACCTCAGACGATTATTTACCAAAATACGGTCAGGTGCTCGATTCCGACGATTAAAATCAATGATGAAATAGCAGTGGACAATGTTCCTGTGAATAATGACGGGGCGGGTGTGGACGTTTTCGACGGACCCGACGTCAACGATACCAATCCTTTTACCACTATACCAGATACTGACGCAGACGTTCCCGGACCGAGTTCTAGTAACCCGTTCAAATGTTATCTTGACAACGAAACAAAAGATTCGAATACTGATGATTGTGAAGGAGCCGTGGGCGGTCAAACGGATTTCGAAGAAGAAGTGACTTTGAAAAAAGGTATAATATATTTGTATTTCTCCCTATCGTGAATATGTGTTTAGGGAAGGTTGACTGGCGGAGAATGCCTCTAGATGGCGATATTATTATATTATTATGGAGCAATAAAGTTCCAAATTAAAAATAATGTAGGTAACATTTTTATTTTTTTTAGATTACGTGTCGGTTGAAGATCTGCTAGAATTTGCTGATCAGAAGCCATCATCGAGGCAGCGTGGGGTGGAATCCGATGAAGTTAGGATTATGAACAAAGTGCTTAAACAACAGGTTGATTTTTTATTTACAATATATCGTCCATAACTTATTGCCTATTCAAATCGAAGGATAAAAATAAACAAACCTTAGATTTACGTATTTCATGCGATTTGCTAAAAACTCAGCGATTATATATATGTTTATTTATAATACAATATTATATTACACTTAACTACGTATATCCACTTTAATTTTACTTCCTATATTCCGATAACAGTTTCGTCGACGTTTAAAACGACATTTTTTTTTTGCAAATCCATAATGAATATCATGGATTAATCAAGTTCTCGACCAAAGATATCGCGTTAATTTTCTGGCGAATGTTGTATATGTGGCTTTTTTCCTGTTTTGGTTGGAATAGAGTATACATATATATATGGCTTATAACATATATGTATAAATCAAGCAAATTATTACTTAAAATAAATGATATGAGATATATATATATTATGGTATGAGATAAATATATATTTATATATTGATTTTAAGTAATAATTTGCTTGATTTATACATGTAGGTAGTTGAAATGGAACAAAGTATTTAACGCTAAAATATATGATGATTCGATGGTACCTACCAAGACAGGCTTGCAAAAAGAACTACCACCGACTGAGGCGTCAGATCAGGTGTGCTGTTGCGGTTTATATATGTAGATGTATATACTAACCTCTATTTACATATTATGTAATGTCTTTAAACCGACTGCTCTAAATTCAAAGATATATTTGAGGAAAATATCAACTCAATTTCGAAAGTTATACGTAACATTTTAATGATATTTTTACTATTATTTAGGTAACACCAGAAGAATGCTTAGATGCAATAGAATTCTGCGATTGGAATATCCACTTGGCGATTAAATTGCTGAGGATAAAGATATCCGTTGGAAATGCAATGAAGGTCTCCTTTGAAGATTGCCGAAGGGAATTGGAAAACGCTGACGGTGACATAGTTAAGGCAGCTGCTGTAATTGTATTATCTAATAAAAATGTAAAAGTTTAATTTTTTTTTTGTTTTATTTTTATTTTCTCTATGGTATCGTAGTCTGTTGTTGTTTAAGGTATATAATAGTTCGTATCACGAACTCTAACATTTAATACCTAAGGTATATAATACATGTATTTATATCTCTGCTTGCTTAGATAGATCAAAGCTGTTATTTATGTACGTACAAATAAACGTATAAAAATATAAGAATTTTATTTTTTCCTAAGTTAATTCCTCATTAAAAAAATAATTACAGCTTTGGTGCTACATTATCTATTGAGATTATTTTTATTATAAATAATACTTTTATCAAACGGACACCTAAAAGTTTGATTTAAAAAATCACATCTCTGAAAATTATAATGTTCTACTGCAATATACAAATATTTCAGGAAACGATAAATTTTCACTGTTGTATTAAAAGCAATATTTTGATATTTGAGAAAATACATTGCTATTATTAATAACGGTAAAAGGTTTAACATGATTTTATAAATAATAAAATAAAGTCGGTTTTGGCAAAGGTACTAACAGCGTACAGAGAAAAAAAATGAACAAGCTTTTTATTTCATGTTTTAAATTAAAGAAAAGATCATAAATACGGCGAAGGTATGCTCAGTAAAAAATGAGCACTAACGGTCCCATCAACATTTCAATGTAAACATATTTTCAGTGACGCTGCGGTTACATATATGTACATACATATTGTTAAAATTTCAGCTCGATTACTTGAACTGGTTTGAAATTAGAGAAAAGCTTGGAAAAATGATCTCATCTCTCATCTCTCAGCCGAGGGACGTCCACTGCTGGACATAGGCCTCCCCCAAAGATCGTCACAATGACCGGTCATGTGCAGCCCGAAACCGGCGGCTTCCCGCGACCTTCACCAGGTCGTCGGATCACCTTGTGGGGGGCCTTAATATAATGTTTAAATTTTTACAAGCTGCATACAGAATGGGCACTAAAGAAATAAAAAGATGGTATTAAAATGAAACAATATACTCACCGCCATTTACATCGGTAGCTTAAATCGTATTTTTTATTTCAGTGATATATTGATAAATATTACCTACATTGATAAAATTTGTAAGTTATGAGTGCATGGTCGGCTCTGTCGAGACGTAACCGAATTTGTACAGGGTCTTTCCGTATTGATTTTATTAGCGGGTTATGGCCGACTTATTTCAGCTACCTGTTTCGATTTCGTACAGATTCTATGTTTTTAATTATGATGTATAAACAAAATTGTATGATCTGAAATCACTGCAGCAAATTTCTTAAAGTATCTTAATTTCTCTAAAACATAAATAAAATGAAGGATTAATAAAAAAGTTGCTGCCGCTTAGCAAACTTAGCTGACCTTTGATTTCCGCAATTAACCGCGATTATCTATCATTAAATATATTATTATATATTAGGTATATTTTCTAACGATATTTCAAAGAAATTGTTTTATAAAATGTACGTCGTAAATGTATGTTGTTGTTTAATTAATTACGTTCAATGTGGTTTTTTTTTACATAGGTATATATTTTAATTTTATTTTGCTACAGGCGTTAATACATTAAGGTGTCTTGAAAAATATGCCCGCAAGTGGTTGCAGCGATTTGAATCAATTATTCTCACTCTAGAGTGTAAACTAAAGAGAAAATATGTACGCTAGGCTTCGTATTATATAACGACCTAAAAGATTTTTAAAAGACAAAAATATTCAATATGAAACAACGTTTTTTTAGTATATTCAAATTGACTAAACCGATTCTACCTTGTAAGAAGTTGTCACCGCAGAAAATGTTGGGAACTACCTATATTTAATAATCTGATTGCAACAGCCCCATGGTCGGTGAACGCAGAGGATTGCGGTTGCTCATTAATAATTGATAGTAGGTACTTTAAAATCAACCTGGTTCATTGGTGACGCAGATGAGAGTCTTAAGAGATTTAAGCTTTAGATAAATCAATTTACCACGAAAATTAGGTTTAATTAAAATGATTGTTACAGAAATGTGCAGTGCAGAAATGTTGGTACAGTAAATCAAGTTATGAAATATAAAAAATATATTAATTGTGTTCAAACGGATATGCATTATGGTTATTGTTTATAAGAGTTTTTAAGAATTTGGATGGAAGAATGTACAACGGTAATGGTCATCTCTTTTATATCTTAACAACAATTAGTACTTCTGTGTGGTGGTAAACTTCTGCCCAACACGGTCCAACTAATAATACAATTATCGAACAAAGCGATCTCACTGCCTGATATCTTAGATACATAATATATCGTACCACAACTTTTACTGATTTCTTCTAATGCATTTATTTAAATAAGTGTTTACAAATTGCAAAGGGTAAACAGAAACTAATTAAAAATTTTATATAAAACGATTACAATAATACGATGTTTAATAAATGAAACTTAAAATATTTCGATCTATATACTATTATTAACAAAACAAATTTACTTTTAATAAATTTATTACATGAATATAAAATAATAATTAATTAATAACAAAGAACTTTAATCAATTTCTGGTTTGCTAATATTATTACGAAAACAGTTTAACAGTGATACGCCTGACCGTATATCGCGCTGCTTCCCGCCAAAAAGTGAATCAATTTAAAAGACGTCTGACAGCTTGACGCATGACGTTCGGAAAGTCACACTAATTCTCCTTATACTATTACCATTTTTTTTAATAAAAATATTTATCTAAGTATAAATATAAATTAGATGTACTGTTGCGTGTTTGTAGACGTTTTTGAGATCTACAAAACTTTCATACTTAGGGTAGGGCAATGTGCAAGCATATTGCAGCAGCGTCTGAATAGGTATCAGAGATTGGTATCAATTGTTCAAACTCAGAACAGCAATAACTTTTAATCCTGTATTCTCAAGACTGAGCATGTACAGCACAATGGACGTATGTAGTTTTCATGATTGGCGGCGCATTGGTTTATTTTGAAGTGATTAATTCTACTATCACTGTTAAAGTCATGAGAAATTATGACCACATACCATCAGAAGGACATTTAGCCAGTTCATCTTAAGTAGTTACAGTAATTTGTATAAATACTGAAAACAGATATTGGAAAATTTTCTTTATAATGTTATAGTACTGACAAAGTAAACTACAAACAAAGATATAATATCTTAAAAATTAAATCAAATCATCCTTTGACTTAAAATAGAGTACCTAATCTACAAGTTGAAATATAAAGGTAATGATTAACAACAATATCGACCCATGTATGATGGCCATCATGTTAGCTACATTTCTCGGCAGAATCGTATATATACATATATACTTTTTTTTTTGGAGAAAAGCCTTTTACATTTGTAATATATGATGAAATATTAATGTTATAAGTAAAACATTTTTTATAACTATAATTATAACTATTATATTTCGTATTACAATATTAAAGTTTAAATATCTTGAAATTAATAAATAAAAATAAAACTACGTTCAAGAGAATAACATAATATGTATTTTGTTGAATTTGCATTACAAAAATAATGTTATCAGCGAACTATGAAATCATTCATTAATTTGCATAAAATCTTGTAGGTATCACATGTTATGTTAATAAAAAATTATTAAGTTTTAAAATCCAAACGTAAACACAGTGTAACAAAGAAGCTAGATTTTAACATACGATGCGATAACCTATATTATGATTTTTATCTTATTTCATTACCATAATTTTATATAAGCTTTTCTTGAAATATGTAGTTGATGTTGTGTAGTACGTATTAAAATACCTGAGTATTTGGAACTGTTATCTAAATACCCGTAGTTAAATACATCCTAAAGACGCATGCGCGAGTTTTTCGGCCTAGTTCGGATGAGGCTGATACATGTGTGTGTGATATCTGTATGTGTTTGTAGAATGTGTACGATACCTAGTAGGTATTTTTGCTAGTGTGCGTTTGGCACGTAGGAAGCGGCTCTCGACCTAGATACTACGGACACCGCTTATATAGACATTTTAAATAACGAATAAATTCGTGAGTAGTTTGATGTTGTGAGAATGTTAATATACCCCAAAACTTGGACCACATTTTCTTTGGATAATATATATTTTGGAAAGACAAAAGATATTTTCGTTGTTGTAGGCAACTGAGACAAAGAACTCACTTGTCAAAACCGCATTACTCAAAACTCGCATTAATTATTTATTAAAATATACTGCTAGGTATTTAATAGAGATTTATATACTATTTGCATTTAATAAATAAATAAAAAGTACCTTCTTATAAAACACAATAATTAAATATATAGTAGATGTACAATAAATTCCAAGCATTAACATATAAAAACATGACGATAATATTGATGTGTATATACTTATGTAGTTCTAGAGCAAAATAATGTAGCGTAGTAAAAAATGGTTATGTGTTATCGCAACAAGCAAGCTAGTACGAGTATGTATATCTTGCACTGTGATGGTTTAAATGGGTTACGCAAATGGGACATGAAAATGAGGACGCAACTTATATGTGGGTGGGTCAAATTCAAGTGTCCTACTTTTTAATTGCTTGCAAACAAGCCCTTCGTGTTGAAAGGTCCGAGTATGCTAATACCCTATGTACAGTTATTTTAGCTTATCATCGTCAAACCCAAATATTTACAATTTCGTTACGTCGCTTTATCAGTTGTCTTTCCATGGGAGAGTTTTCTTTTTTTACAATTTTGTGTTTGATAGTTCTTAATTAGGTTGCAAGCATTTTCGAAAGACAATGTATTCATACGATAATATTTAAAACCTTTGTACAACAAAAGCTTAATGTCATAAACATCGAAAAGAAACCTGTATGTGCCGGATGATATTATGCCTCACACGTATCCAGCAACCCGCATTTGTGCAGCGAGGTGGAATAAGCTCCAAGTCTTTTTATAAGGAGGATTTTTGTCCAGCTTTGGGCCGTTTACGCGCTGTGACTGTTGCCTTTTATTTTGTGCCCCACCCAACAAATGGACATTCAAAACGACTTTGCCTATTATCGTTGCAGATCTTTGTACTACTTGCTGCAGGCCCCTCACTTATTATCTCGATAAACATTCATCAATCACTTTGATTTGTAAACTTTCTTTCGTGGCTCTATTTGTCTACACACAACGGAAAATATTTAATATCCGAGCGTAATAATTACTTTCTTAGGTCAATATAATTTGATTTACTTTTACATCTTTTCCATTCATCATTATTATATGTGTAAGTCAAGTATAAAGAATATTTCAGTCGAACAGTATTCTAACAGCGAAAATCAATTAATTTCAGTCAGTGAAATTATGAGATTATTTTATTTACAATTCTATTTGAAGCTATCTCCAAAATAAAAAGACAAGAAAGCTACATCGTTGTATGAGATTCGTTTCATAAGAAGTAGGCGAAAGTGTAATCTTTTTCTTTTCACTCGCTCTCTATTTAAAATTCATAATAGTTAAGGCGTTTTTGAATTATATAATATGATATTCACTTTAAAATTAGCTTACATATAATTGTTATAAATTTTTTTAGACTTTATCTCAAAGCTTATTAACTATTATACCAAACTATTTCTATTGAAAGTGAAAATTTTATTTATAATATTTTACAATTGTACGTTAGTCTAAAGGGTTTAAGAGACATGCCTACATTATTATAGAGTTCTAGCTTACCAAAAGACCAATTTAACTAGTTTTACAATACTTAAAGAAATTTAAAGCTGAAATTTTAAAAATCCAGTTTTTCAAGTTACCGTGACGATTTGCATACTGTTATTATAAATATATTCAAGAGAACTGGATATTTAAAGCTATTCATACAAATCCTTGTGTATCACCAATGTTCTATAAAGGCGGCAAAGACGTCAGACGACTATTACCTTTTAATAAAATGATTATTACTCTATTAATAGAAAGTACTTCAAAGATTTATGGATTAGAATATATTACCATCCCCGTTGTTCGAAAAGGTAACAAATGAGGTTACATACGTTATCTAATTGGGAAAAAAAACCTTGTGTGATCATTAGGGAAATTAGCGGCAATCAAAGCTTCTAGAATTATTTTAGTGTTTCAATAACTAAAAATTTGCATTTATAAATGTAGATGAATATTTAAAATAAATAAATATATTTATAGAATCGTAGAATGATTTTTTATGATAGTTTTTTTTTGTAGATCACCTTATATTTTAAATAAACAGATATTTTAATATTATTTCTTTGTTCGCAAAGGTACAGATATTACAGTTGATATTAGGTGAACTTAGTAAGAAAAGCAAAGCTTGCTATCCTCGAATATTTCATTTGCAGCGACTGCGATGAAAAAGTGGCCGTGCATTGGGGTTCAGAAGTAGGCCACCTAGTTTCGTTTCCCCCTCCCCATTACCCCAGGGGGAACCCGTGCCTCTGCGACCTATTTGTTTCCTGCTTTACGTAAGTTCGCCAGAGGTCGGCCTTGGCGCTCGTTCAATATGACTATGATACCCTTTGTTCTTCTCACAACATTTTTGTATGCAATTATTTAGTTGCTGATAATTTCCTCTTCGTTTATTGTATTCTCAAGCACAAAAGGTTCGGATTTTATTACATAATTTTGAAATTCTAATTACCGTGGTTATAATTATCTACCAAATATAAATACAGATACAACAATACAATATACTCGTAAAATTTT
This sequence comes from Vanessa tameamea, assembly GCF_037043105.1. Taxonomy (NCBI): domain Eukaryota; kingdom Metazoa; phylum Arthropoda; class Insecta; order Lepidoptera; family Nymphalidae; genus Vanessa; species Vanessa tameamea. The sequence goes on along the minus strand of NC_087341.1, from coordinate 11,796,147 downwards.
AATAAATAAATAATAACAATGCTATGAACATTAAATGAATTAAATACATTATGTATATGCAAACATTTCTCGTTTCATCGCAACAAAATAAAAATAAACCAATTCATCACCATGTTTCGTAACAAGCGAAAACTAAGTTGTTGGGAGATTTTAAAATCAATTCCAATAAGAAATTGTTCCCCCTAGTCGAACTTACTGATTTATTTTTACTGTTTAGCGCGTATTTATTTCAATACTGATATAACTGTCTTTTTTTATCATCTTTGATTCAACATTTCCTTGTTTAACTAATCATCCCTCACAGAACGATCATAGGTAAAGAATTTTTTTTTATTTCATAAAGCGAATACATTTAAATATCCATAAAGATATAAGATCGAGGGAAAGTGGAATTAGCTTAGGTTAAGTTAAAATTCGAAATTCGCCAACGATTAGAACTTTCCCTTTCACGCACGGAGCGGGCGTTACAAAATAAAATTAGTATTGACCCAAATGCGATATAACGACTATTCGTATATATGAGAAAAAATGTGTTTTACAGACAAATAGTGCATCGAACATTTGTTAATTTTTTTTTTATGTACTGTTTAATATAAAACAAATAACGATATACGAATATGACATCATTAAACATAAACGTAAAGTATTACGGAACAATTTTTGCGCTCACATCTACTCCACACTAGTAAGAATGATTATTCGTTCTATTTAAGATATAATTGTAACAGATCTTGACAAAAGAATGCCAGTCCAATAAGTTTCTACTAGACCGTGTGTAGCGGCGTGCGTCTGAAAAATTCACTTTCAACGTTTGTATCGTAGCAGTCATAACTCTAAGTCGCAGCGTCTAGCGTAAAGTACTTCTTGAAAGTATTGGAAATGTACAGAGTAAAATTTTATATTACACAATAAGTTTTAAAGTCGAATTATTCTTTTTTTAAATATACAAAATCTTGTCATTATATTTGTCAGCAAAAGTTATTTTAAACTTCATTTGTATTTTTAAACAATGACCTTTGAGAATTATACGTTATTATTTTTATTCGAAACACTTAGTGTTTGCTTTTAGAGCGTAACCAAGAGTGGTTCAAATGCCAGTAATTTAAATCGTTAGCTTGTCCGACTGTCAACTCTGACTACTAGGCAGGCAGAGTACCATTAATACTTGACGGTAATGATAATAAAAATAAGTTATGCTCGTTTTATTTTTATATGGCATTCTAGAACATTCATTATGATATTTTTGTAATTCAAATTATGAGTACAACAATACAAGGGTTTCAATTTCGTTTAATGATTTTATACTTAAAAATAATAATATACTTTTTAAAAGAAAACTTATATGATATCAAGCAGCAGTAAAAAATTGAGCTCAATTCTTGTTAATCAGGTCCGATTTTAACTATTCTATTCCATTTATGGTTTAATCGTTTCGTTATCATTTGGGATGAAGCGTGTTGGGTGCAAAGCACGAGGGCACATCGGAGAGGCGGCAGAGCGCGGGGAGGGGCGCCGGAGCAAGAAGTTCTTCCGCGCATACGTATACTCGTATAGAACACAATGCGGCATCGCTCTGCGTCGACGTGGGCTTGCGCGCCAGCGTACTAGCCACCGCAACACTCATAAATACATATAACATGGCAACCGCCTCTGGCACACCACCACCGACCGAAGCCTGAGAAGCTGCGGCCGCTCCCCGCCAGGTAAGTGAAGCTGCGCGCTATACTCTAACCTGTAATAGTAACATTGCGATTTTCTCCCTTACTGCTGTGCCAGCGATATTTTCAAGACGTTTATTATCGCATTCTTATCACGGCTCTTGCAAGTCTGTATTACCGTATAAAGTAAACGATACTTTGTTAAACCGATTTTTTTGATAAGGTAGAGAGATACTCGATCGTTTTAACATTTAAGAGAAATTGGTACACTTCGATGACTTCAGACATATAACCAACATTTTAATGTTAAAATTACCATACTTATATGGTTTTTATTCAATCTAAACATGGCTTCATAGTGTTATATTCTAGTGTCTAAACAATATCTAGAACAAGAATGCTCCTCTCGGAGAGTTCACGTGGTAGTTACAAAGTGGTAATATAAAATATATATTATATCAGTACTTCAAAGACATTAGTTGTATTATATTTTAAGACAATGTTCACTGTTAGTAAATACTTTATAATATTTTAAAATCCCGTAGACACTTTGTTTTTTAACGATAGAAAACAATTTATTTAATGTGGTTAATTATAATATACTTTTATATATTTTTTTCTTACTATAATTTATAGTTTGAGAGGGTATACATACGTATCGTATATATTATATGACAACTGAATAAACACGAAGTGCAGAGGTAACAACCGGAAACGATAACGCTTATGAGTGATAGAGTGACCTTAAATTTTCTCGTTCCGTGTTCAAATGTATGTCGTTTGAACAGTGCTTACGGTATATATTAAATTATTTTGTTATTTGCAGCGAGTTAATAAAAATTAAAGCATTTATATTCTTATAGTTGTTATTTAAGCTGTAACGACTTATTGTAAATAGCATTTCATGAATATGACATACTGAATAAGATGCATATTATTTAAAATATACTATATAAGTAAATCAATAACTCAGTTTTTACATAAAACGTTTCAGTCTCTCGACAACATAATGCATTAAATAAAAAGAAATTGTATTGCGTCAATTAAAAAATGAAGCAATTTTATTAGAAAAACATATTTTGCTTTCAATTGTATACAACAGAAATAAACGTAACATTACGCCATTAAGAACAATTTGTTTAGCCTCGAAAAGTTCGTCGAGTTATTTATAAGAATGTCACTTGCTTTACAAGAAAAGTTAGCAGTTATTGTTACTGTACTCTAGTAATGTACTTAATATAATATTATTTATGTAACAAAACTGAAATTATGTTTATTTGACAATTATCATCTTAGTTTAGTTTCCGGTATAATAATCTCTATTAATCTGTAATCGCTTTGGAATTTATTCGAAAAAAATACTTATAATTTGATATAAAATTATAAATATGTACTTAAATCGCTTTCACACCCGAAAAACGAAAAATAATAATAAGTTAAATTCGTTGTAAGTTGCTCTCACTGTCATGAAAACCAATTCAGAGTCAAATTTGTTTGCTTTTCAGACGAGTTTGTTTCAAATGTAATCAAACTTACGTTTGTTGTTATAATTTAGTAACCTTTTGTTCATAATTTCCATTAAGCTTTTGACTTTAGGTAAATAAACAGTTGCCACGCTGCTCATCGGTTATAAGTAATAAGGCTTACATTATTATTCTATACATTCTGTATAAAATACGGTTACATTGTAGAGTGCACAATAGGTTCTATCGCGAAGTAAGAGGTCGATTTCGGCAATACAGAAACCAGCTCAGCTTGATCTCCAACTTCTCTCATAATACCTCTTTCAAACGGCTCACTCTAAAGACACGTACGCTCTCCTGGGGTCTCGTTTTGCTGGTTTATGGACTGTACGCTTTGCCTACGAATTGCGTTAGCGCCTGCGCAGTGACGGTGCTCTAGTTATTTCGGGTGCTGTCCTAGATCTAAACGAGGTCACCTGAAGCGCGGTTTTCATCATCAGCAGCGGGTTTTATTCGTTGGGGCCGCGTTGGGCTGCGCGACCTCGGCGATATGTTCGAGTTAGATAGGTATTAGTCGCTCGCGTACCCGTTCACTCGATAACGTGACTCGTTTTTGAATGATCCGACCAATTCGTCATTGTTCTGTAACGGTATTTTTCCGAATCATATTTTATAGTAATATTTGCGTTGAGCACGTGCTGGCTTGTAACGGGGATATTGTTTTTTTAAGTAAAAAAACCGTACATACATAAATGTAGAATCGCTCTGTCCCTTACTTTTATTTATCACGCGATATTTAGATTATTATCTAATATTTTAATGTACATATTATATTATTGTATATTAAAATTATGTAGGTTTTATTTTTGACAGAATTAATTTGATACAAAATTATTTTTTGAACAATATTTTACACAGTTTATTAGAAAAATATATAGCACATGTATAATAGTAAACGAATAGTACTAAGCAAACGGCGAAGGGGAGGTGCCATTTGGTCTAAAGTAAGCCAAGGCCGCTTTGGAGGGGATAACGTTTACACGTGTGACCTACATAGGAGCCGAGCTCTTACGGAATGGCACGACAACGTCCGAGCCGCACTCGTTATTCGCTATTCTTTGATCAATACGGTATGCTAGTAATATCACAGCACAGGCGTTCCGTTCTAACTCGTTCGGCTCGATGCCATACTCGTTAATCGAATGTAGCGTAAATACTTTGTAATAATCACAGGTCCTAACTACACGTGGATTTAAACCACGCACGTGTAGCACGAGGTCGCTGACCCGTAAAGAGATTCTCTAAACTATTGTTTTGAAAAAAGCAAATTCACGTCCGATAACGTTAGACCTTTCGTGAGGTAGTAAGAACGTCATCGATGAGTGTCCATGATATTAGAAACAAAACTTTGATAACCTTCGTGAATAGAGTCGTCGTTCGCAGAGAGAGCTGCGGCAGTTGCGTCGCACAGAACGGAGTGCATCGATCGCGATTACATCACCACTTGCGTCCTTTCTCTGCGCGCGCAGCACGCCCCGCGCCCTCCCCCTCGCTCTCCCTCCGCGGTCCGCACCTCTCCCCTCTTGCAGCAATCGTCACTACGCCATCGCACTCCGTTAGACATTGCCATTCGCCGTTTGGTCGTCGTTCGCTCTAGTCGCGTCTTTAGTCTTAGCGTTAACTTTGTGGAAGTTGAACATCGCCTTAACAAATTTTAACTTAGTATTTTTTTGTTCAACTATTACTGCGTTTGAATTCATAGAAAAAAAAATTTTTTTGTGAATCCTAGATTCTTTTGGGAAGTGTTGTTTTGTTTTAAAAACGTGATAAATTATATTAATACTTCCGTTTTTTTAAAATATTATTTATTAGTAGGTTTGGTTTTAAATATAATACAGTTACATTGATTTCGCGCTACGGTTTGCTATTAGTCATCGTCACCGATCTTCTTGTTTCGTCATGTGACTCGCACGCTAAGCACCATTAATAAATGGCGGGAAGGCGTGTTGCGGTTTAAATTACATTAATTTCAGCCGAAGTGGAATCTACTGAGGATACAAAGAAGCATGAAGATTCACAGTTTGAAGATTTCAAATGTCAGTCGTGTCGGTGGGAGAAATTGACTCGGCTTTTTTTATCAGTCAGTCTTTTTCTCTCTCCTATACGGTCGGCATAAAATAATCATCATGGAAGAAGTCATCGCCATCATTCTCCAAATCGACTAGTTATGTCCGCAGTGAAGTCGGAGATTACGCAGACTGTTTAATTTCGGCTGCGAAATCATTGAATTTTCTGCTAGTGACATAACCGTTTAATATTCTTCAAACAATATTGAATCACCTGCTACATGTATTTTGAATTTTATTTGAAAATATGTTTGTCGTAATTGTTCGGTTTAGTCATCGCGCTTTATGATGAAATAATCGTCTGCACTCAGCTAGCGGCGGGAATTGGGCAATCCGCGAGCGAACGGATGTGCGCCCGCGCCTCGGGCCGCTCTCCCCGCACCTGCCCCCTGCCTAAATTTTTCAACTCTTGCGTCGGTTAAGCGCAATTTCATCGGAACAATTACGAAAGCGGTTTTTAATTTTCGTTTTTATTATTTCAGCTTTCGTGACTGCAATGACTCCATGGTCCACTATCTCGTGTATATGTTTGATTTTATTTTCGTTGCAATATGCGATTGATTTATTTTTTGCATTTTGCGACAAGAATTAAGAACTGTATGCAATGCGATTAATTTATAAATAAAAAATAATTATTACTTGTCAGAATTTTTTTTTAATAAATATTTAATTTTACTTATAAGTAGATAAAATCGATTAAATAATAATAAGCTAACAAAAACTCATGATTTGGTTATCATTTCATTGATATGTATTTTTAAAGGAAGTGGGTTCCACCCTCGTCCCGCCCTCAAACGCCTCACCCAATAGCAGGACGTATTAAATAGTCCTTTACGACTTCTAATATTACGGAATATCTATCCATCAAAGTACAAAAAAACACTGCCTGGGCGAATTAATAATATTAAATTCATATATTTCCTTCATCCTAACACTTCTCGACCTTAAAACTAAAATAATAACTGGATTTAAGTGACGATCAGCTTTTACTAATTATTATTAAAGCATAAGGCGAACGCTCATTTGGTTTGTTACAGAAATTGGTTCATTAATTCATGTCATTAATTCCCTTTATCTTATTCAGCGTTTTATTTACCTAATACAATTTATTTCATAACAAAAATTAACAATATTAATATCAAACTTTTTTATTCCAATTTTTCACATTCCTTTATCGCAATATCTGCCCAATTCTTATCATACACATTTTACTTTGTATTTGGAACGATAACAAAGTAAATCAAATATTAATTGATAAACTAAGTTAGTAATTTTGAGAAAAAGCATTTAGAAATTCATTGAAAATATTTCACTTACACTTTTTTTTTTTGTAAATAATAATCAACCATTAGTAATTAAATAATCTTAGGGTAGGAAATCAATCAATGATGTTGCAAGTTACCACACATCTTTTTAAAATATATTTTCATTGAAATATAGTCAATTTTATATAAGCAAAAATAAAACTAAACAAATCTACTCCCACATTATTATATTATTATTATTATTTAAAACCTATTAATACTTCCGGTATTGATATAAATACCAGTTATCGCTATCACCAAAACTTGATCAACACCAAGGTGAAAAAAGACTAAGAAATTATTTAATAAATAAACAGATAAAAATTTATAACTAGTATAACAACTAGTTGAGTTAGTTAAATACTTACGTATATACTGTTACAATTAATTACTTTATTTTGAAATGTACCTTTATATAAAATCAATATACTTACATTATAAGTAGTTTTAGATGTTATAACAACATAGAAACATTCTGAGAAGATTCCGTGGAGAAAGTTAGCGTTGGAGAAATTCAAAACACAAATCAAATTAAAAAAAAAATTGTTGTCATTCGGAAGAGCTATTAAAATAAAATAAGCCTAGTAAATCGCAACGTCATATCGTGTAATTTAATAAATAAAGAACAGTATGAATAAATTTGATCTTGTTTCATTTAATATACAATTCGATTGGAACCTTATTTATATAATATAATATTAACATACTCCTTCGTGGCAAGCTTTAACGGTACTATAATACTGAGTTTAAATTAACTTCAGTACATCCATAGATATTTAAATGAAGCAAAGAATTTAATTTCGAACCCCCTTAATTATAATAAATAAGAAATCGGCAACCAACCGATATACTTATTCTTAGAAAATATTGTAGAACACTTTTTCTATTAAATACCGAAATTATTTGATTAAATTGGTATTTCTACGAAATGCCGGATTTAATTTAATTAACATTTTATAAAATATATTTGACATATATTTAATGCGATAACAATAGTACAAGTAAATTTTTAGAGGCAGGTGAAGTTTAAAGTCGTTAAAATACTTACTAAAAAACGGTAGCAGTTGTTATAGAAAGTATATATTAGGTATTAGCCTTTAGATTTTATTGATTATTTAGTGTGTAGATATGTTATGATACGTTTAATGTATAGAAACTTGATTTAACAAAATTATATCGTAAGCAGGCAAGTTTTGTTTCTTTGCTTGTTCTTCCGGATTCATGCAATACTATTTGTCCGATTGACATATTACTTTCATCTTTTGTATAATAAAAAATATATAAATAAAATTAACGTAGAATGTGCAGTATGTTTTAACTAATTATGTAAATTTATTAAGTTAATTATATCATTACAAAATTCAAAGATTCACTCATTCACAATGAGAAATACGTTGTCGTAGACTTAGGTGTCCAAAGCAAAAACCGAATTGTAAATATATTATAAATAAATATATGTGTTTAGCACAAGCTACTTTAATGTAATTTAAAGATGGTTTATATAAATAATACTGCTTATACTACAAAAAATCTAATGTTATAAAAATAATGATTTAATAATTGAATATAATGAAAAATACGTGAATTTAAGTAAAAGTCAAAGATTAACAGATTTATTTATAAAAAGCGAACTATTCAATGAGTTTTTATCCCTTATAAGAATTTTATATTAATTTTAAGCTATGATTTTAATAATTAATCAACAATCTGAGATCGCATCATTGAAAAGTAAAATTATTTAAGCCCACAGTTTAAATAACTCTTATGTAAGCAGAAGTACACCGTATACTATAGAGTATTATTACTTTACATAATAATGCTGAATACTCCAGAAATTTTACTTCGTTCTAACCTTATGGTTGTCAGGAAGCAATCGCTATTATGCGATAATGCATACAGTAGCTCACATATTGTACAGTCGTGTTTATTATGATAACTACCTACTTCTGTATTTCTATTATGTTTGGGATGCACAATACAAAATTATTTATCTAATCTCTCTATCTATCTATGAACACACGGAACACGTTATTAGCATTTTAAATCTGTAAAGATAGATTCTTCTATGACTTTTTAACCTCCGTAATATATTTCATTTGCAAAAACGATAAATGTATTTACTTTTACCTTTATGTAACCTTAATCAGTTTCAAAACAATTAAAACGGTAAATAATCAAGTTCTATTAAATATATATTTAACACTATTTGAAAATTTTATAATTAATTGTATAATAAGATGATTTTGCACAGTCCCGACATTTTAGACTTAATTAAAAGCGACTACAAAATTCAACGGATTTAAATATATGATTATACAGTTCCAACTGAATAACTTGTTTTTTTTTTAACTTATAAATCAAATGGAATTTATAATCTGTCAATTTTCATAGGTCATTTATTTAATTCAGGTATTTTTAAATCAGTATTTTTTATATAGGTTGGCGGACGAGCATATTGGCCACTTGATGCTTAGTGGTTACCACCATCCATAGACAAAGGCGCTCTATAAGAAATATTAGATAACCATTCCTTACATCTCCAATGCGCCACCAACCTTGGGAACTAAGATGTTATGTACCTTGTGCCTGTAGTTACACTGGCTCACTCACCCTTCAAACCGGAACGCAATAATACTGTGTACTGCTGTTTGGCGGTAGAATATAATTAATAATATAATGAGAGTATTATTAACAAAGCCTAAAAATATTTTTTGATATATTATTAACTTTAAGTATTTTGGAATATAAATTGACACGAAGTTGAATTATTGTATCTCTATCCGAACAGTAGAGAAAGGAGTAGTCAGTTGTGCCGCATTAGAGCAACAATTAACGAAAATTAAGACTCCAATTTTGGTATATATGTATTTATCTATAATAATTGTTGAACTTTTTTAAACACATACCTATTAATGCTAATATTTTAATCAAAATATTTTATATGAAAAAAAGTATCCTGTACGTCGGAGTGAATTCATCAAATAAAAAGGAATATGCATTACAGGCATAATTAATAAATAATTTATATTATTTGGTAAACTCTCATTTATGGTTTCTGTTTAAGTTCAAATCGTATATCATAACAAATGTCAAGTCTAGCTATAATTAAGTATTATTATTCATTATTATTCTTATACAATTTGTACCGTTGTACAGATATAGGTATGCTTATTAAGTTCGATGAGGTCAAAACGGTAATCACTTCCAACTAATATATAATTTATGAAATACTATATACTAAATACATCGTCCGATATTAATTAGACTAAATAAAACTGACATCATATCATTGATATGTAGAAAATATTATAGGTATGGATATAAAAAATATTACGAGGAATATATATTTTTTTTGTTTTTAATTTAATCGATATTATCGAAATGTTTATTAAGCAGTCAAATAAATAAAGCAGGTGAAATATTCGTCCTTTAACGTGCACCTGTACTAGCGGCGTCCGTCCTTAATCGTAGTGTCACTATTTACACAAATTAATAGTATGTAAGTGAATATTTATTTTATTAACCAAATTTGACGGAATGATTCATATCGTAAAAATAACGATTTCCAAGCTAAGCCTGTAAATGTACTATTGCTGGGCTAAGCTATCCTCTTGTTTTGAAAAGCAGGCCTAGAGCTTATTACACCAGGCTGTATGCCTCCATGTAAAACCTGACAAAGGTAACATGCGACATATGAAAGTTTCCTCTCGATGTTTTCATTCAACGCTGAGCACGAGCACAGATTATGCACATAAAAAAATCACTTGTAAAGAACGTTGTGTTCTAATCACTTGGCAATCACAGCTCCCAAAAATATAAATATATTTATTACTAGCTGTTGCCCGCGACTTCATTTGCGTGACTTTAAGCTCCAACTTAAAAATATCATATGATTGACACATTTGTGTAATTTTAGTTCTGTCGTGGCATCGTAGTTCCCGAATGGATGGATCACGTTGGACAATTGTTTCCTCCTTCCTGTACTACTTACCTCCGATTACGCGCTCGTATATTTACTCTCAAAAGGGATGATGTTATACCACTGGAACTCTTTAAAAAGTTGTTAACCTCGTCAGCCTTGTTTCCATAAGATCCTGGCGGTATAACATCTAAGTGACGAAAGTCACCACAAAAAAATACTGTAATATTTTAAAAATACATGGGTTGGTCGATTGTTTTGGTTCTATCCACTACTTCCACCGTTCTACGGTTTGCAGTTTCTGCCATACTTTCAGAGTCTTCTGATGAATATAATGATCTTCTATTTAGAGTTGTTTTTCTTTTCTCAGCATATTAATAATTTTACTCACTCTAACGGATTTGTTCATAATTTTCTCTAGTTGTTTGCAATCGTTGTCGATGTTCGTCTTTTCTTGAGAGATCTGAAGCTCCTGTGTCGTCCACGAAAAGCTATTAATAGTGCTTATCTGTCCAACCTAATTTAAGCTATAGCGTTGTCCAAAGTCGAGAGTCTCAGTAAATAAAGGTGATAAAATATGGGCTTCGCGGTCGGCAGTCAGATTCGTCTTACATTCTTCAGACGTATCCTGAGATCGTCTGAGAACTTAACCGAAATTCTGTACCAGTTAACAGCATGAGGCACTGTTATTCTAAGCGCAAACTTTTAAGAAACATAATATACCTAAAACTTTTATTCTATTATATACTATTCCAGGAAACTAAAATAAAGTATTCAGTTTTTTTAACCATAAGGCACAAGAACCAGCGTAAGCTGAATCCTATTTAATATGTCCGACTACATCAATGAGAGCTCAACTTACATTGGAATCTGTTGATAATTTCTAAATTTCCGAATCTACATATTGAACTTTGTGTCCAGATTAACTTTTTATCATCTCGATTTTATAGACTATAGTTAACAAGAGTTTCAAACAAATCAACTTGGCGATATTTTTTCAATAAATATTTAAATGAGTTTTTTAATTGACATACCTTTTTATTTGTGAACTGATTTTAATATAACAAATCCTATATGTTTCCCCAAGGTTACTAAAGTATGTCAGTGAAAACCGCATTCAAATTGGTTAAGCCGCTTTTGAGATTAGCGGTAACAAACGATAAACAGACAAAGTCAAATAGACAAAAATTTTAAATATCATGTTTATGTAAATTTTATTACTTACCAAGCATAAAAAAATAATATTTGTTTTATTTTACAATCAAGTATATCTTTACAAACTACTGCTTGTAACATTTGTATATTATTAATACTATAAACTAGTATACGTGCAATTAGCCAAGAGCTAAGCGGTAAATCCGACTTTACTCAGGAGCTAAACGTACAAACAAGAAAGAAATAAAAAACCAATAGGTATACGTTAAACTTATAAACTAAACCAGAACATGTAGCGCAAATTAATGTATTTATAATTTATGTAGGAAGTCCATTACATACACAGGTCCATTTTAGTTCAAAGATCTTCTCATCAAAGGTTTTCAGGAAGAGATTGTTGGAAATAATAAGACCACCTTCGCACACTCATTGCGCTACGTCCTAATTTTAAGAGAGGTTATGTAATATTCCTAGATAGAGCTAAAGTGCAATAAAGTTTTTCTATTCCGTTCTATTCTATTTCCGTAGCAAATAGCATAGGGGTCTAGATAAAGTGCAAACGGCAATTGTCGAAGCAATTTGTCTAAATTATTCAATTCACTACGTCAATTGTTGATAACGTGATAAATCGAATACATATGTAATAATATGTCATTTCTATACACTTCGGCCCTTTTTACGAACAAAATCGACTAATTTAAGTACCTTATTTAAATTATATAAATAATCCACATTTATATAGCAAACTAATTAAGCAAGGAAACGAGAACATTAAAGAAATTGTTTTCTTACAATATAAATTTATATTATCTCAAAATTGATATCTTAAATAATAAAATGTGTATAAAGAGACAAATATATTTTTTTCATATGACAACCTGACCGCAGTCTCTCTCTAATCTATGCTCTCCGTGTATATTAACGTTTTTTAAGATCTTTTTATTTTACTCCAATTTTATTTAGAGATTGCTGGTTGGTCTCATGGGTCTCATGGTCTCACACTGAACGTCCCGTGATGGCCACATTTTTTTTTTAAATTGCTGGTACTTTGATAAACACATTGCGCATGATTTTCAGGTTGCTTATTTTTGAACTAATTTTAATTTGTATTAATTGAATAGGAATTCGAGTTGTGTTACTGTCGTTACCACAGCTGATTAACCTTTAATGTTATTTTATTTAGTAGGCAGATAGGCAAACGGGCTATCACTGCCCATAGACATTGACGTTGTAGAAGTGGAAAGTTAAGATTTTATGCCGCTTGTGCCTGTAATTACACTGACTTAATCACCCTTCGAACCAGAACCCAAGCATACTAAGTTTCGCTCTTTGGCAGTAGAATATCTGATATTGGGTTCAAAAATCAATACAAAGCCTCTTTTCAAGGTGCATTTATTACGAGAATGTAGATACCTATATATTACAAAAAGTATATACGATCGTAGATTTTTTTGAAAACTATAATTATAATAATAAAAAAAATAAGAACCAATTTATATTACACCATTAAACAATATACTATTTTCACTAATTAACAATTATATAAAGATCAAATATAATTATTAGAAATGTGGTCAATGTAATCAATGATCTTCTGAAACAAAGCCAAGAGAATATTTACATGAGTCGTAACTCGGTACTGTAGTACTGTACTGTACTGTAGGAAAAAGAGGAGGAATGTTTGTTCCTTTAGTCTATTCCAATAATTGAAGAAGGAACGAAGATAAACAAACCTTAGATTTACATATTTGCTAATAAGCAAATCGCACGGAATACGTATTATATTGAGCTATAGCTCAGCTATTATTATTACATTTTAAGATAAATATATATTTATTTAAAATACAAGACGATTCGACTAAACTACTTTTATCAACTTTAATTTTACTTCCTAAGTTCCGATAACAGTTTCGTCGACGTTCAAAACTGGAATATTTCCGTAAATCAATTATGAATATTGTAGATCATTCAACCAATGATATCGCGTCAATTCCATGTGAAATGTTGTTTATTTGGCTTTTATCCTCTTCTAGTTGGAATAGACTGTGGAAAAACCTTAGTTTCTAATTGGAAAGTTTATATATATTTTGAAATGAAATCTCAATCCTATACTGATCTTAATTTAGCTTTTATCTCATTAGAAAAGAGAATTTATGCTTTGGCCCAAAATGCGGGCCTCTATGCCAGAAGGGATCCGGGGCGTACAGAAACCCCCTTCTCCGGTGACGCTTCGGCGGCGGGAGAAGTTGACCATAACGCTATGCTCTAGCTAGCTTTTAATTTCAAATATCTCTTACAATATCGTGAGTACTTTTCCAAAATTCGAATTTGTACTTCCTTTTACATACTCTGATTTGCCGTTTCCAGGATGCTACTGAAGAAATCTTAAGAGAAAACTCCGATAAGTTAATAACCCGAGTTGAAGACTAGGCGCTCGGGGTCCGTTACTTATTGTCTTGCCATTAGACTGACACTGTAGTTTTTTATAAGTTATATATCCTGCGTATCACACAGCATAATATGTTCGCCTTGAAACAATAAGTTAACATAAAGTAAAACTTCCACATCAATAGGATAAGTAGTATTGCGTGAATTAAAAAACATACAAGTCGTATCCGTTTACAAGTTTTCGAGTTGTGTAGTTACGAAATCTGAGATGGCAAAGTGGATAGCGCACGTGTATCTTAATCGAAGATCATGGGTACACCACAGAGGTTTCACACGCATTATTCCTGCTTATCTCTTGCTCGGTGATGAAGGAGACCTTTTTTTTTTATGGGATAGTTTAGCGAACGAGCATATGGGCTACCTGATGGTAAGTGGTCACCACCGCCCATACACAATGGCGCTGTAAGAAATATTAACCATTCCTGACATCGCCAATGCGTCACCAACCTTGGGAAATAAGATGTTATGTCCCTTGTGCCTGTAGTTACACTGGCTCACTCACCCTTCAAACCGAAACACAACAATACTGAGTACTGTTGTTTAGCGGTAGAATATCTGATGAGTGGGTGATATATAGTGGTGGTATATATGAGTAGAAAAAAAAATGCCATATCACGATAATGTCTTCCTGACCGGTTTCGCCCACGGCAGCCAGTCCCAAGAGTGACACAGGACATATAATACATCATACTCATAATTCGATGGGATGGGACGTCCACACTTGAAGTATGCGTGTGGCACATTCGTAAGCCGCAGAGCTACAACTTAAAGCCAAAATATAGAGTAGTGGTGGCCTTTACATAGCCGTAAGACATTATTCTTATAAGAATCTACGTAACATTAAATATGAATTGAAGTGTAATTTCATATTAAATTGAATTCATTACATGCATCTACAAACACTTACTGCATGGAATACAATTATTCCACTAGTAATAATTGGGTAATGACTCGTGGCGTGAACACAGTGTCGTGTTGTATATCATTGTAATGCAACTCGGCTTGATTGGATCCTTTATAGAGGTAATTCGCGATGCGAAGTGTGAATAGAACATCGTTGTTATCTCTGTAACCACTCAACTGGTTCTATGCGTCTAAGATATGTAATTGTGATACCTATAGATAGTCTACGACAATCGACAAATTAATTCCGGAAAGTGATGATATCAGATCCCTTATTTATATACGTATTATTATGGATTAAGTATTTTTATGTAATAATTATGTAAATTGTCTTTACTCCAATCAATTTATTTTAAAGCGTACATATGTTTATTTTGTATTGTAGGTTACAGTTTACTTTTATGGATTCATTTTAGGTTCATGTACCTAATCTAAGAGGATAACGACAATGTAGGTATTTAATTTCGGTTTAACCAGAGTTTTATCTAGTTTATTTTTGAACTAATTAAAAAATCGTAAAACAAATGAGTCATAATATTACAAATGATGTAATATCAAATGAGCTTTTTAACGAATTACAATATTATTCGATAAAAAGATTATAAGCCACGCCATTATAAGAAGGTTTTCGGTTATACTATTGAGTTAAATTTCCATATCACAATTTCTTAGATATTCACAACATTTCTCTTTATTTATATTTTTAATATTTTTTTTATTTTTTTTGTATTTTAACTTTTGTATGTATGTTCTCATGTAAGTGACTATGTCTTTTGAGAATAAATTCTTTAAACCTAATATCAAGTGCTCAATTTTATTTCTTACAAACTTTGACAGACGTATTCTCAAAGAACACAGATTGCAATTGTTATCAAAATTTGCTCAGTTGTTAATTTTTACATAGTTGTATATTTTTATATATATAATATGTAAAGCAATTTTAAAATGCTATATTGGTTTTTATTGATAACTAGCCCCGGCTTCGCACGGGTGTTACCAATAAATAATAAAAAAACGGGAAATGCACTTTAGTAGAAAATTCTAAGGTAAAGTATTTGTTTCATAACGTTTATTTATTAATTAGTTTATATGGCGTAAATGAGTCACATGAGTGATATTAAAAATTATACATTTTTAGTGTGCCTTAGATACAGTGGAGGATTAACAGGGCGGAAAGGGCGGCTCGCCCCGGGCCTCCAGTCTTTGGGAGCCCCCAAATGCATCCGCGTTCTCTGATCAAATCCTAAACAAGACTTTAAAAAAGTGCTTAGTCAAAACATTACTCTACAGCCATCTAGACTTTTAACGCGGTACTAATATTATTTTTACTTCGCTGAACGCGTCCAAAACACTGGGGGAATCCCCGTCTTTGTATCGGATTCTTCCCAGGAATCCCTGAATAAGTAAAGTGCAAATAATTCACTTTTGTACGTATACATTGAAATTCACTACATGCTATTCACGTAGAAAAATAAACATTGACCTCATTTAAAATTTCATTACGTTGATATTTAATAGATAGTTTATTAGTGTGTGCTGATATTTACGCGAACTGATAAGACTTTTTTAAAATTAATATATAAACAATTACTTATTTATACACACAAATGTAAACTGAATAAAAAGCTTGTAAAACTACATTTTTTTTAAAGCTCATTGGGGGGCCTCATTCAACTTTGTCGCCCCGGGCCTCAGATGGACTTACTTCGCCACTGCTTGGATACAATATTGTAATACATTGTTTTGATGAAAACTAACGGGAACAGTTTTTTTGGTAAAACATCGTCATAGACAAAAACAAAAAACGGTTTCCAATTATAAATACAAACCTTAGAACTATATCAAAATCAGTTGAGTAGCTTAGAGGTACAAAAAGGAGATACAGCCAGAGGCAGACAGCGACTTTGATTTATACTATAAATAGGTAGATAAATCACCGGATTGCTAAAAGGGCCACCTAAATGTAAGTGGTCACGTGGCGCTGTGAGAAATATTAAGCATTCGTTACGGCGTACATTGCTAATGTGTCACTTATCTTGGAATTAAAAAGCTTTAGCCTATAATTACACTGGCTCACACACCCTTTAAACTGGTATACAAATATACTTATTAAAGCTGCCTAAAAATCACTGCATAACAATCACTGTGATGTAATGGAAACTTTAAATAATTTTCAGTTATGAAGAACGAAATATTAGTCGATGCGTTCAGTATAATTAATTTTATCGCAGTGTTATTTCAATAAATTAACATTTACATATATTATTTATAGATTTATATATTTTGTAACATTTTTATTAAATTATTTCAACTACAAGAAATTATATTTAAATAACACTCGATGACATGATATGTTCGTGATATTGCTAAGAAAAACACTATACGTAGTATTTAAACTATTTCGTTACGTATAATATAATAATTAAGCTACGGTAGAGGATAATTTACATTTATTTCATTTAAATTAAATTATGTAAGGAAAATAGACCTTATTATCTTGACATTAATTCGCTTTCGTCTTGATAAGTGTAATTATTTTAAATTATTTTGGATACGTACAGTATTATTTAACATGCATAACATATAATATATTATATACGCGATACATGTGTAAAATAATATGAGTAAGGTATCATAGCTATTTAAAGTATCTTGTATGCACAGATATCATTTTATAAAAAAATGTAGGTATTTGTACTTACTCTATGCGCTCACGCATCGTTCGTTTGATTTAGTTAAACCTTTGTGCAGCTGTTGTTGGCACTTGCATGAAGGTTTCTCACAAAGTACCATCGATCTTCATTTATAAATGACGCGAGAGTCGTATCGCATATTTTTTAACGAAATATTTCAAGATACATTGCAACGCATACCTGGCTAATGCCAGTACGCAATGAATATACAATATTAATGTTTGCTTGACGTAAAAACTGGACGAATATCAAAATAAATATATAGTTATTTTAGTAATACAAAATTATAATTTAACTTCAAAGTCTTAGTTTGGAAAGAAGATGAAGCATTCATTAAAAATATATCACATTTTTCATTACGTTTAAAGTTTAAAATTTTAAATTGCTGTTTTATTAAATTTTCAAGGCGTTTTGACCACCCCAAACATCGAAATGTGTCTATGGTGTAAAAGTCATTAAAATCGTAACACTTGAAAAAAAATAATACAAACAAAACGTCGACAGAGAAAAAGGGAAAATACTTTTTCATGTTGTTTCGTGGGTTCTATCTAAGCCAGGGGTTCGTTTATTAAAGATAAAATGTCCCCGTCACGGGATCGTCGGCTGATCTGGAACGTCGAAATGGATAATTATTGAAAATTCATATAATTAAACGAATACATAAATATGGATTCAAATAAATAAAAACATAATCTTGTTAATAAAATATATAGATATAGTTCTATTATAATATTAATCAGCAAAGAAATACATACATGTATAATATATGCGCCACGCAACAAGGGATTAAATAACGGCAACGAAGGGAGGGCATGACGGCATAAGACAGCGTCAAACCATTTGCTGTCACGGCATACGAATCGGCGCCCCGAGGCGCGCCAGTAGATGTTTCACATCAAATATTCAAGGAGGAAAAAAGAATAAAAAGAATAAAAATGAAAAATCACTCACAAAATGTTTGAGTTACATAATTTGGATCGCTGCTCCATATACCATAATTATATTTAACTTATAAATGAATGAAATATTGCATGCGACTATTTATATGCGTGTGTTTGTAAATTACATTAAAGCAATCATCTACTAAATAATATAACCGTTTACCAAAACATAAAGTTTCGCTTCATGGATACTCGGAAGTATTTTTTTTCTAATACAATATTCCACATGTACTCTGTACGCTTGTTAAAACTTTTATATGAAATATCGCTACTGTTAGCGGATACAGTGGTATGTGAAATTGGTTGATGTACAAGAGAGCTTCAAAATTGATTAAATATTTCTTATTATTATAATAGCGACATACTAAACTCTGCTATCGTGATTTGCGACGGTCTGCGTTGTAGGTATAAAATGATTATTAAATAATAATAGCCTTATCGGTTCTTTCATCTTTATTAGGAGATCTTGTTTCTTCATAAACATAATACAAATTATTTATATTAACTAAGCATCGCTTTGTGTTCCTTTTGTTAGTATTTAGTTGAAGTTAAGATGCATAGTGACGTATATCTTATGATTTTTTTTTTATGATATCGGTAGGCGGACTTATGGTAAGTGGTCACTACCGCCAATAGACAATGGCGCTGTAAGAAATATTAACCATTCCTTACATCACCGATGCGCCACCATCTCAGGAATAAGATCTTAAGTCCCTTGTGCCTATAGTTACACTGGCTCACTCACCTTTCAAACCGGTACACAACAATACTAAGTACTGCAGTTTGGGGGTAGAATATCTGATGAGTGGGTGGTACCTACCCAGACGGGCTTGCACAAAGCCCTACCACCAAGAAATAATACGTACATAATATGTAATTAATTATTATAAATTATTTTTAAACGGTATTTTAATAAATATTTCACAAATTATGCCCAATAATATTTAAATTTAATTAAAATTAAGTATTTCGAACGGAATGCAAATATTAATATAGAAATTAATTAATAACGATGTAAACGTTTACCAACGTTACGTTTTATGTTGATTTTACACTTTATTAATTCATATAACAATTTTTCACTTTTAAACGATATTAATTGCATTTTAACGTAGTTTACTCAATTAGTTCATATTTTAATAAAGTTCACGTGAGCGAATATACGTAATTTTCTTCGATATCAAAATATACGTAACGTTAAGTTATTACCGATAAATATTGACACGCGAAATATTAACCGCTCTTGGTTTTTCCAAATATTTTTTCAAAAATTTAATGACGCACAAAATAGTTTTATTTTGCTTTTAATGTCGTGCTTTAAAATGTCTTAATATATTATAACATTTGTCAAAGTACCTGATGTATAATTGTTTCTAAAACGTATAATTACTAGGATACGTTATGTTTAATGTAGAATATAGGTACTAAAACTTTACCATTTAAAGTTTGTCAAGCTCGTGGAGGTTCATAATTAATATGGACAGACTGCGTTTTAGCTTTTAAAATCGTTTAAATTTTCAGTATCTAGTTACGACCCCATTTGAGTTGATGACTGATATTTTATTATTGTATCTTCTTATTCTTAAATAAAGTAATAATTATAAATTCAACAACGCGTACTTACCGAAATTATAGATACGTACTTAATGTTGTACGTAAATATTTAGAAACATAGGTACTTAAATATATTTTTAATATATTTATAATCGTGCATAAAAGAGAGAAATTGCGTGCTTATTTAATATAAATGAAAAACGAGCTGACTGATTGCAAAAATATACATAAATATAATCACAAATCACAATTGCGTCACCATATAATCTCTAAATTCTTGTTCATGGGAAATTATTGTAGAATATCCATTACGAGGTTAAATTTTGACCGGTAAATGGAAAGTAATGATAGCCTCCTTTGTGAAGACTCATTCGATTCACCTGGGCTTACGTATCCGCTGCGAAATGATCCCACTTCTTAATAATATTGCTTGGAATGTAAAAAAGACATGTTTAGATTTAAGGTAGGCATTAATATCGTTTTTGACAATTTATTTAACGTGTATATTTTAAAAATGATTAGTATTATATTCGGAGAAAGTTCGGAAAGCTGTGTCACTTAACTTGGTTAGACTCGTAATATAATCGCTTAATTAAAACTGTTTAACAAAAGTGAAAGCGAAATACTATTTGTATAAAACAAAATTATAGTGTTTCAATATTTCGCAATTTGAATTGACGTTTTAAAAACGATTCCATTCGGTTATATATCTATAAAAAAAATATGGGTAGTTGTTCTTTTATATATTTATTTAAGTTTATATTTAACTGATAATTTATAATACTACATTTAGTTTCCGTCTTTCAAACATAATTAAAAACTCGTGATGTATTAGTATTTTATCTAGTTTTACTAATACAAAAAACCCAATAGCATACTGACGTGGATCTGTGGGATTATTCATAAAGCAATTTAAAATGTTAAAACAAAATTAAATAAATTAATACTTATATTTTTTAATTATAATTTATATCTCTGAGATACAGTAAAGGAATAGCAAAATGTACTAGAAAGTGACAGACTCGTTATGAGATACGACGATGGTCCTAAGTTAAGACATTCTCAAAAAATCGCTTGTTTTCGCTATTTTTAGAAACCTGTCCAACAAGTCCAGGCCCGTCTGGGATAGCCGACTACCAAATAGCATTTGGAGGTGAAACGTGTCTGAGGGAGACGAATTGATGGCTCTTAGAAAGTAGAAGTAGGATGGAAGATGGGCTAAATTCTTGCATGTCAATATTCATTGTGGTCGGCCCGCGGTGCACGCCCCTCTGGCCACATGCTAACAGTTACAAAAATTACCGAGGTGATTATTATCATTACCTCTAGCCAAATATAAAACCATGTTCTGCCTAATAAGCATTATCTAACGGATTTACATCTTTGTAACAACTGTCAAAACGCACCTGTCTTAAAAGTTTTTAATATAAATTAAAAAGTTACAGCGCCTATAAATAGACCATTATAGGTTCTTATTGGAAACGAAATCTAGCATCTGTTGCCACCGCGTTAAGTTTCTTTCGGCAATACTAAAAAATGTCCGTTCACCGTCGACGTCGACTTTCACGCCCGTGAAAAAATGTACCGACCTTTCTAACAAGTTAGCCCGTGCAACTATTGTGTCATAATCGCCACACGCGAGTCGATTTCTAATGACATGTCATGATTTCCACGGCCACACAGCGAAAGAAGTTTCGGTACTTGTATATTTGAATATAATATATTTCATAAAATATTATATTAAAATACTAGTTTTCCTTCCCAGCATTATCAGGGACAAACAATTCTCTCCGAAGCATACAATCGACGAACCCATAAACTTACGTATTTAAAATAATAATTATATTATACCTCCGCCTGTGTGGCTTGGGGTCGTTCAAATCTGACCCCCCATTAATTAAGATATACATGAAATGAGAGCTCATCTTATATTGGAAAAACAAATGTGGTTTTTATTGTTATATCACCAGCTCCCGTCATCGTTGTATGGTACAAACGCGAACCAGTTTTAGAGTCTAACCGTTAGCTTTTAAATGCAAAGTTTCATCAAAATCGATCAATAGTTTTTGCACAATGTTAGCGACAAGGCCATATATCATTTTATGATAGTCATATATATCATCGGGCTACTGACGCATAGTTTTTTTCAATAATATGATTCTCGATCAATGTATTTTACTGATGATAAAGTTTATGTGGAAAACTACCACAAGAATTTTTCCTATGACTTTGTTGAGTCGCCGTAGAAGGAAAACTATTTATATGATCAACAGAAAT
This sequence comes from Vanessa tameamea, assembly GCF_037043105.1. Taxonomy (NCBI): domain Eukaryota; kingdom Metazoa; phylum Arthropoda; class Insecta; order Lepidoptera; family Nymphalidae; genus Vanessa; species Vanessa tameamea. The sequence continues at coordinate 11,773,706 of NC_087341.1, read as the reverse complement.
TATGTTGCTCTTGACAACAATCAATTGCGTAGGTATATCCTTTCTAATTGATATTAAGATATCATTTCTCTTAAAATAGATATTTATTAACCTTAACTATATAAGATGAAAAGAATAATAGTTAATATAGAAATTATATACAGTAAACGAAAACATATCGTAGATTGTTGAACGAGTTGAGCGTCCGACGTCGAGTCTGATTTAAAAGGAAACAGAAGTCGGAAATCTCACGAAATTGCTTATAATTATGCGATTGTTATCGTCTCACTAGCTGGTCGTTCTCGTTAGTATCTTGTACGCTATTATTTTATCAAGAGTATATTGTGTTTTGAGTTTTGAACTTTACATGGCTTGAGTTCGGAAACAGGGTGGCACGACTGCTTGAGTGTCGCGCTCCTGACGTGCTCACGACGTAATAAATAATAAAATCAATTACTGATTTATAAGAGATCGTGTTTTATAACAATGACAAACGATTCAATATATTCACGGTTTATGATTTTTTTTTTTTGATTACAAGGATGAAAGTGTCTCGTCTTGTATATTTATTTTATTTTAGGTGTATTTTTTTTTCTATTTAAACTTGCATAAACTTTTACACTTTGCAAACATACATCAACAATGTTTCCAACATTCCACTATTTTCTTTATTTGATATAAAACTAAAAGTATTATTTTATCCGTTGATAAATTATCAGAATATTTTAAAACAGGTCGTCAGGATGAAGCTACAAAAGTGAAATAATTGATAAGTGAAAATTTAATGTGTAATGTAATGTGAGTCCTAATTAAATTTCAAGACAAAGTCCCAACGACGTTAATATGTATGGGGTAGTAGAAATTTAAATCAATCAATATTTAAAATCTTCGGTGCGTATGGTAGTAGTCTAGCAATTGTGTAGGTAGCTTCCAAAAGACTTGACCGATTGAGGTCATATACAATATATTTGTCAAGTCGAGACGAGATCATGGGTCACAGCTTTACTCTAGGAACGCTATACTTATCGGGAAAAGTAGTGTGTAGGCATTAACCCTTTTATTATTCATATATTTTAAAAAGTGTAAATGCAAATATGACTCATTACTAACAAATACGTGCACTAGTATATCGTTTAACAACGGTTAAGATAAGTCGGATCGAATGATTTGAATTACGGAAAAAATCGAACGGCTATGTCAGGTTTTTAACGAATCGAGCCACTTTTTGCCTCGCCGTTCGTAGTAAGAAGCGGCAATGCTGTTGCTATGCCAAAATGTATCCTGTTTTAAAATGGCGTTGCTATCGGATGTGAATACGTGAAAACACGTTAAGTATTTTATTAAAAGTATCTCACTTTTTATGTTAATATTTTTGATTTATATTTCTCATTAACACGTTGATGGAATAAGTAATTATTATTGTAATTGTCATAAAATTACACATGAAATTTAAATAAATATGGCAGGTAAAATTATTAATACTTACAAATCTAATAGAAAAAAAAACTGTAGTTCAAAATAGTTTAATAATTTGCTATAATTTCTAGTAACAAAAGAAAACTGTATGAATTGAACAACTGTGAATAATAATACCAATAATATATATATATATATATAATAGGTATATCGTAAGTTTTACAGTTCGGAAATGGATAGAGTATTATAAAAATACTAGATATCTCAAGAACTGGTTCGAATCCTCGAACAGGGCGCGGGATCGGAGCAGTGACGTTCTTTACTCTTTATCGCCGTGCGAGCCAGTCGCTTGCGCCGAAATTCGTCGGTGTCATCGCACTTGAGTGGCCTAGTTACAACGATATTTCGGTATAAGTGGCCACGGCCGCCCCCCTCCTCCCGCTTCACTCGCCTTCTCGCGCTATTTTGCCACTTTTATGTTTTTTCTAATCAATCAAGGACGCTATCTACCACTTTTTGTAATGTACTACAAATGAATTTGGAATGAACAAGTGATAACGATGTTGCTTGCCAACTTGGTAGTTGTTTTTCAGCAGGAATTTGTATTAAGTTTAATTTACCACGTTTAAGTCATATTTGTCTTAGTTGTAGTAAAATGAATGAGGATATCCTATTTTTAATTAACTGTTTAATACATTAGTTTAACGGTAAATTCATTATATAATTTAAATAGCAAACTCGAGATACTAGTAGGTACGACCTGGATGTATTTTGTAATAACTTTCTAATCAAGTGGTACCACTGGTACAACCTACCTACCGATTTTTTTTAAATATAGTTGTCCTAATGAAAGCCATTATAACGATGTTTTGTTCTGTTAATAAACTCGTTAGCTGATAAAGAATGTGCGTTCATAACGTGTAGGAACATTGTGTGACCAGTGTCACTAAGCTGTTTAATTTACACATACAGTTGTCCGAGGCCGTGAAGACTCTGTGGAACTAGCTGTCAACGAGAATTAAATGCCTAGATTATATTTCTAATATTAAAAGTAAGCATTTTCTACTCTTTGACTCGGCAAGGTTATTCTGAGTTTGTTTACTCGGTTTCTTTGTATATAAGTAGTAAGCAAAAACTATTAGATCTACAATGTCATAGAAAATTGTTCATCCATTGTTAAGGTCATGTATTGTATTATATTATACTTGTAGTAGGAATTAGGATCAAATAAAATTTAATAATTTCAATTGATAATAGGCGCGATCTTATTTTATACTGATGAGTTATTTTAGAAATTTTGTTTATAATTTTAATTATGAAATAATTGTGTGTGTCATTTTAACTATCCTAGAAAATTATTTATTACTTACGATAATAAAATGGGAACATATTTATGTGTAACATCAATTGGTGCGCCTTGGGGTTAAACCGACTCGTAGGCCATGGTGTGACACTCTTTTATGGTGTCATGTCACCGTGTACAAATATATACATAGGTATATACTGCGTTGCTGGTTATTGTTATAATCATTTAATTATTATCGAAACTCTATGTATTTATTTATTTTACTAAATATATTTGTATTATTAACTATTTTAAAAACCAACCACTTCGTTTCTCATTTGCAGGCCGTCCCGTGATGGCTACATTGTTTCTATAAATTCTGGATAACAATCAGATTATTTCTTCAGAAAAACTAATCATTAATAAAAAAATCAATTTGTGATAATTATTTTGCTTTTCCGAACACACAAAACACGTAGGTTCTCTGTGGAATCTTCATGCAGAACCGGTGGCAGCTTAATATTTTATGTGACCCTTTAACATGACGATTCAATATTGTCTAAAAGTCGAATTTTCGAAAGACTTTCATGTTGACTTTGAATAACAGTCGTGTACGGCGTCGTTTTTAAAATAAACTTAAATAATAAAGAAAATAAAATCACGATGGTTACAAGTAGGATACGTGTTAGAGTAAATTGGAAGATAAGAATTATGCAAATAAATGTATCCTTTTGAGAAGAAGTTTTGGAGTTATTCCACTACTCTGCTCCAATGTAGGATTGTATCGACTACACGTGGTAGGATTTAGGATGTTTTCCTTCACCACAGGGAGTAAAATAAATTACAAATACATATTAAGCACGTCACGTTAAAGCAGTAATGATTGCCCTGGTTTGAGTAATTGTCAGTTTAGATGCATGTGTTGTAACCATGTTCATCGTAGGTCTTGACATTTGTAAATACTAAATTATTATTCTGTACGACTAAGAATTAAAACATAATTATAATGTTTAGAGTAAGAGCGACCAGGCGTATATCGACATTGGTGGATTCGGTCAAAATTAAATTTTATTTTAGTTTTGAAATATTGCCCAAATATTACAATATGTTTTATCGTGTTATGAAGTATGTGCGTATGATTTCATCGCATTGTTACGTTATACACATATATTTGAAAGACTAGGTACTAGCGATAAGTTGAGGAATAGCTAGTATTCCTATTTACCCCTCCAATATCCAACAAGTGTGCATAGTACAAGTGGGGACGGCAATAGCCTATCTTGCTCGTTAGATGTTGTAAAATGTACTCTTCTTAAAAAAGTGGTTATTTTCATAGCTTGTTAAAATGCCAAGTTCTCAAAGTATACATATATTATTAATGTCTTGAATTTTGTTAAAAATCTCTATAATATACCTACCGTTTAAATAATTATTTGCAGATCACGTTATATTACTAGTCATTCCATTTAATTTCATAATAGCAATGGCGTATCAGGGGGTATTTATGTGACTTACCCGAAAAATGTAATGTCGAAAAGTAACAAGTAATATTGACTATCAACCGAGACACATTTATTTTAATCGGAGGTACAAGTATTTTATGGTATTCTCAGACATTTATTTCTTATTTTTCTTCCACATTTTATGTTGTTTTTCTTACTCGTTTCACACATTGAAAGGAGGCTATCAATACCAAGAGACTTCCAGGTATTTCGGATGAACGGTTGATTAAGCTATAATAACATTAAACAGGAAAAGGGGACAAAACATCTTAGTTCGCAATACCATTAGATAGTAAAATCCCTCCCCCTTTTTCCTTCAGCCATTCCTTCTTATAATGTCAATATCTAAACAGTGGTGATGACTGCTCATCAGGCTCATTTTAATGTCTACCTAGTTTTAATAAAAAAGGCACAATCAAAGACTGCAGCTCCTACGTCAAGTTCGGCAACGAGTTCGGCGAAGTCAATATTATTATTTACACTTAACTGGTCTTATTAGTCATTTCCCGAGCCCAGCATATTGTAAAAACGAACGTAGTGAAAATTAAAATTAGTAAATTAATTATAGAAGCATTTAGCATACTTATTTATTGAGAATCAAAGTGCAACAGATATTTGTTCCTGTTGAGTTGTTGATTTTTATTACTTTATATATAATTTATATACCAAGAATCGCGGTCCTGCGGCCGCAACCCCTAACTAGCTGTCCACTAATGGAAACCTATGTGGTCTGAGATAATGAAGAATATTTATTTAGCGGTTAGAACCATCAAAGACTGATTAATACAATTGACGACTAGTAGAATGGACAAATACATGGAGTTATTATAAGAACATTTTTTAGCATTAGCAGCCTGTAAATTTCCCACTGCTGGGCTAAAGGACTCCTCTTCCTTTGAGGAGAAGGTTTTTGGAGCATATTCCACCACGCTGCTCCAATGCGGGTTGGCGGAATACACATGTGGCAGAATTTCGTTGAAATTAGACACATGCATGTTTCCTCACGATGTTTTCCTTCACCGCCGAGCACGAGATGAATAAACACAAATTAAGCACATGAAAGTTCAGTGGTGCCTGCCTGGGTTTGAACCCGAAATCATCGGTTAAGATGCACGCGTTCCAACCACTGGGCCATCTCGGCTCTAACAAGAGCCGAGATGGCCCAGTAAGAACATCCTACGTCATTATTATCGAATTGAAACTTCCTGAAATTCTAAGGTTTCTCTAGCTCTATAGACGAATTTATGTAATGTTAATAAGCTTATAATTATTTGTAAATAAATATTCTATAATATTTATATATTTCAGTCTTTATAACTTTGTAATTATTTTCTGCAGGTTAAAGATTATTCGATAATCTTCAAGAAGTTATAACGAATTCAATGAGTTTTTACCCGTAAGTACTTAATGCAATTAAGTCTCAATTAATAGGATTTCATCACTTTAAACTTGTAAACTAGTATATGAAACTCTGGAACATATTTTAAAATAAAAATTTTTTATACTTACGTTACGTACTTTATATTCATATTATTCTTAAATAAATTTATTTAAATAGTTAAATATAGAGTAAATGGCTTAAAACAAACAAAAATACCAAAATTCCATGAATGTATAAGAGTTGACATTTTTTAAATGTTGATAAAATCCGATTCATATATGATTTACCTTTTCTAGAAAAGAGTCCGTCTAAGTCATCGCGGTATAGTAATAATACATTTCCTAATTATAATTTTCACGGGAACACGCGGTGTCGCCCGACATTTTGGCTGCCCTCCAGTTTTATATATAAACGGAATAGGAGCAACTGACATTATATGCAGGTGTTTAGAAACATTTTAAACTTTATCATTGAATTTTAATAAAGTTTTAGTTTTAAATATGACCTAAATTAGCTAAATTGAAACATTTTACTAACAGCTAACCTTCGAATCACAAGTCCTACCAAACGTAGCACTTACGTAATTAAAAAAAGGTATTTGAATAAGATACCTAATAAATTAAAAAGCTTATATTTTTCTTACGTTAAAAACCCACATGGCAGAGTTTAGAATTATAACAGAGTACATAGCTTCATATTCATGTTTTTATGTTAATATTTTTATATGTAATTACGCTTTTTTAAATTAGAATTACTTTTTGTCTAATAAAATAATAAAAAGGACTTATGTACAGTAAAATAAAGACAATATTGTACTTAATGTAATTCAAATGGTACTACGAAATCGAGCCTTGACCAAGTTTTAAATACACAAGTTAACTAGCCTTGAACAACGTCTAAGTACTTATCTACGAAGCGACGTTTGATTGGCTCGACCGGTCTTTACTGCAGGCAGTTAGAGTTTAAAATAGATTGTCCCTAACTCAGTATCAATTGTGTTCGACCTTCCACACCAGTGACCAGTGATCACGATATTAAAAGATAATTATGTTTCATTGACTATTTTATACGAATTGAATAAAATTTTTCCTCTTATACTTTCCAAATGGTTTAGGAACTATGAAAATATCAAACGAATACTATGCAAAAAATCTTTAAGTTTAAATTAATATTTCATTATGAATTTAATTTACCGTGAATAACGTAAGGTAATACGTTTTATTGTTTTATGTGTAAAATTCTCATCAAAGTAGAGCCCGAGGTCATGCCGCCGAAATATTTAGACACGTAGAGCGTAGCGCCGTCTCAATAATTAACACTGTAATATTTCGGTTTCGTCGTCCGTGGACAAAACTGAACATATAAACATTAGTGTACTTTTTAGTAACAAAGTACATCAAATTGTATTATTTGATCAATATAGATTTCAAATCATCACACTCACAACTATAAAATGTAATGCAAGGAAGAACTGAAAACAATAAACATGTATGAGAACCCACAAATAATGTAGTTAAACTTCCATAACGTACCGCATTTCGCAAGTAATGAAATGACTACATATCCTATGGACGATTAGGTTAAGTTAAAGTATATTGCGACCTTGTCAGCCCACTCGCCCACCGGCGTCGGCATCGACATCGCGACGTGCTGAATGCTGTCGAGATTCTAGTTCGCCTCGCTTGCCACATCACTAATTATTTCAATCACTGTATTCTATTCAACTGGATAGATGAACATTTTTTTTAAATAAAAAGAGTAATACCGCCTTGTATATAATATTACGTATTATGAGAGCGAGGGTTTAAGGTAGCTCTCGTGTTTGCGATCAGACATTAAGGCACTATATATGTATGTAGTTGGCAGTTAGTTAATATCCCACTAGAAATGTCACTGTGACTGAAATTGGTTTGAAATATATTTTTGACTTTGTTTTGACATACATTTAATCATAATGTAATCAAAAAATCAGTACCCAATCATTGCATTGAAGTTTACTCAAACGTACATAGTGATAAGTATAGCAATATAAATTATAGCTCAGAGGATGAAATTTACCCTAAATCACCATGTTCAATTCAGCTTAATGAGCCGTATCATAATTTTATTATAGTATCGGATACACAGACGACTTAGCTGATAAACAATATAGGTTTAAGCCTGACCTAAACTATATACAATAGTTTACCTCATATTCGTCGTATCTATTTTGTAGCATGTGTATGTATAAATATTAGAAATAAGCACAAAGCAAGTTAGAAGCCCGTGTGAGAAGCCGCATGTTGGAAATGACGGATTAATTTTGTACAGTAATTAAATTATTGAAACCTGATCAAGTTGAAAATGACGCCGAAGTAATAAATCAAATTATACTTGGAATTATGGGAATAAACATCACTATTATTTTAATTAGAAAAAATGTATGTATGTTTGTTTGTTATAGGTTTTGCTCATACTCATCCGCAACAAGTAATTCGTATGATGGATAGTTTTTAGTCTTTATTATAGGCTAGGGAAGTAGGGAGTAGGAATTGTCGATACAAATGTTTTTATATTAAAAACTGACTCAAGGAAATAAATAAGGTTTGATAAATGTATGCGGATTTTCAATATAAGAAACAAAAACTCCGCGAAATATATAGATGTCATATTGACCACTTTCTATATTATCTATCTTTCATATCCATCTATTTAAAAAAATATCCCATATTTACCCTCTCTTTATTTTTTAAATACCCGATTGTCACATGATATTGATGTCGGTATAACATTTAAACATCTCGATTATTTACCTTAGTATTTATTGTATTCGTGAGAAATCGAGGCAAATACTCAGTACATGATTGAGTTACGATATCTTATTACTACTTACGCAAAAATAATGTATTATATCGATGGCCCACCTATTTGATACCATTGTTTTATTTTCAGTTGAAAATATATTTAGTTGTGAAGATATTTTAACTCTAATTGTTTTACTTATTTCTATTAGAAAGATACATGTATCTTATGTACTTTTATAAAGACACACGCACACATATAAATATAGAAATATGTTGGTTAATGTGTTTTAAAATCCATTGTGTTAAATTCGTTTATCGAAAGGCATTCACGTCATGGCATTGCTTAATATGGCACCATGGAATCTATGGAGGGCGCCAGCTGAGCCAGTTATGAGTTCGGCTTAGACGAGACGGACGAATGATTTTGATAAAAGTACTTTCATTGTGATCGAATAAACTTCTTTTGTATTTCTGTCGTTTTATTAATCGTGCGCACATTAGAGATCTATTTAAATTATTTTTTTCAACTTGTAATGGAAGTAATCTCTTCAGTGGATCTTGGCAGACTAGAGTGATTTTTAAATTGATTCTCTTTGTTTCACTAGCATAGTTAGTTCTGTTGGTACTGAGAAGATTTACATATTTAACGAAACTATTTTTGTGAAATTGATTATGTTATTTATATGGGGTAGGTTTGTAGGTACCACTCATCAGATATTTTACCGCCAAACAGAAATAGCTTCTTAGTATTATTGTGTTCCAGTTAGTGAGCCAGTGTAACTACAGGCAGAAGGGACATAACATCTTAGTTTAAAGGTTGGTGGCGCATTGACCATCTAAGGGATTAATATTTCTTAGAGCGTCAAATTCTAGCTGCGATGGTTACCACTTACCTACAGATGACACATTAGCACTTCTAAATCATAAAAAAAATACATTGTTAATTTAAATAAAGGTGTAAATTGCTTTTTTCCAGTTCCAGTTCCGAAAGGCGAAGGAATACAACGATGTCCAATTTGACGAGCATACTTTGCGCATACATAAAAATATCGTGACCTAGTTCAATGCTTAAAAACCTTCTCTTGACTTAGAGAATAAAAAGAATTCTCAACACAGTGAGTGAGGTCTATAATTACACTTAAAATACGTACACGTCAATATGTTTTTAAATTAGTTCGAATGCAACGTGTTGGGTGCCAACAGCTACGATGTTATATGGTTTGTACTTTGTAGGTTTTCAATGGCTATTAGTACATGAGGTGACGAGTTTTAAGGTTTTATATTTAATATTCATGGAAAGCAAAGGTCTATTCAGAAGCGGAATAAAAAAATATGATTACGTGATGCCGAAGTTAAATGTCAGTTTTATGAGAGAATTATTTACGTTGTATACTCAAATAAATCATAAACTCAAGATTGCTTGCTGTACATAATATATACAATGTATGTAATATAGTGATTTACATTTAAATTATATGTTAAGAAGATGAATAAAAATTATTATAATTCATAATATTTGGTAATAACTGCGTTGAAACCACTCGGATAGATAAGAGAAAGTAACTAGTAAGTGAACAAAACGACTGACGCGAGAAACTAAACTAATACTCTTACTTTTTAGTATTGTCATTGAAAAAAATTGAAATAAGAGTACAAAAAATATTCAAAACATGTAAATTCATATATGTTTTTATTAAATTATTTATTGTTATAGTACAATAATTATAAAATATTTGAAAAACTTAAAAATATTAACACTTTTGGAAATATGAACATCAGCCACTGCCAATCGAATATACTTTATTAAAAAAAACTTTCTTAAGCTGATCGATTTTGGCTTAGTGTTTCATATTCTTATTAAAAATATATTTCATTTCAGGATATCCTCGTAAGAACGCCAACTGTTTGTATCGATTTTAAAAGCCACGTTTTTATTTCTTATTGCTTATATAATTCAAGACTTCTTATATGATATTACAATCAGTAGATATACACTACAAAACGATATTTAGCTTGGATAGGAAGAAAATTCGAGTTAAAATGTTATTATAATCCACTTGATTACAAAATACGTTTTAAAAAAATGTATAAAGTTGGTATATCGTGGGTGGTACATTCGGCCGAATAAATAAAAAAATATTCGAAACATCTTTGATCTTCGATCGGCGAATATTTCAGAGGGCATTCTAGAACCTTGCTTATAAAAGTCATATTCACACGCATAACATAATTTATTTGGACGCACATTCTTTAGTATGGGCTTGTATCTAGGCCAAGGGTATGCCGGCAGCCTGGCAGGCGATAAACGACGATATCAATAGCCCGACCTTTAATCAAAACGTATTTCACTCCGAATGATTATTATTTGTCTTTGTTTAATAAAATTGATGACGGCAAATAGTTAAAGAAATCGCTTTAATCGTAGTTAATAATAATCAGTTAACATAGCTATACAAATACCCGTACCAATATTATACAGAAGTAGAAATGTATTGTTTGTTCTATGCGGCTTGACGTAGAAACTACCGATCCGGTTGATATGGAACTTTCATATTATTTCAGTTTACAGATTTGGACATTGGCTACACGTATAGTGTGTTTCATAATTGAATATGCTGATGAAGTGGTAAATAAAATTATCGGTGCAAGTGTTCATGAAGCAAACGCTGAATATTTATCTTGTATAGAGGAGACATTAAATATTGGTACGCTTAAAAAGGGGAATAAATCTATGGAACTGAAAATTAGTTTAAATGTAAAGTATTAATCATTATCGAAATTAATAATATTTAAAATAGCATTTATAGAAATACTACTGTTCATACTTTGCAATTAAAACCGATAGTTGTAGATATATTACGAGATATTTAATTAACGCGAGAATAATACGCGGGTTATACTGTACGACGCATTAGCACAGCGCAGGCGACTAGATCGCTTAGAAAAATATCTCGGTATACATAGAATACTTATTTTACCAGTACGAAATTTAAATAACAGGCCTCTGTGTTGTTGTGTTCCGATTAGAAGGGTGAGTAAGCCAGTGTAATCACAGACACAAGGGACATAACATCTTAGTTCTCATGGTTCGTGGCGCGTAGGTGATGTTAGGATTGGTTAATATTTCTTACAGCGCTTTTGTCTATGGGCGGTGGTGACGAAGTCAGGACGTGCAACGAGTTTAATTTATAAAATTACATTTAATGGCACAAATAGACATATTTGTATTTAGTTAACGAAAATATATGAACATTAACGAAAGCTGTATCGTGTATCTTACGCTTATATTTAAGGATCTTGAATATTAACAACTTTTTGTTTATCTCGCTCACTTGCTAAATCGTAGTTGTCTTTTTCATACAACAAGATAAAATTTGAAAACACTATAACACATCATTATATTCTTATCTTAACTAATGTCTATTCATTTATTAACATAACGTTATAACGAAATAGTTACGTTTATTATTTCATAGTTATTTTGGAAAATTGATAGATTGAAAGATTTAGAGACAGGTACTGTGTTTTTAATTTACTTTATTGAGATTTTTTTTATCGTCTCAATGATGTCAATAGCTTTTACAATGACAATAATTATATATAACAGAATAGCAGTGAATGGTTTATTGATAGCGTTTAACGGCGGACAATATAGATATAGATCTGGCAGCATACACGTCATTGCTGTCTCAGGCTCTTTGTTGGCAGCGGCGATTAGAGAAGCATCTAGTAGATTTTCTTTTAAAATATATTTATTGTAATTGTTTTTACAACATCATGTTTTACTTGTAACTTTGTTTTGGTATAAATAAAATAAAATTTAGTATTATTGCAAGATACATACGACAGTAGTTTTATTGTGTGAACTTCTGAACTAAACATTTGGTTAGCTATAACGATAACGTATTCAACACAAGACATAACAATTATCAAATTATTTTATAATTTACATGTAATATTTTTATTTTTCAGTTATTTGAAGATTACTTAATACAAAGGATCGAGGTGAGATGCCTGAAGCACGACTGAATAGTATGGAAAGAGCGAATAACAATTACCTCTAATCTTTACAGTTTGATTCGTATTACTAACAAATAAAGATTACCAATAAATTAGGTAAATGTTTGTGTCAGCTTCTTCTGTTTCATAATGACTATTTGAATTACTTTGTCAAAGGCCCTAGAAAAGTACTCGCTTGACTATCTCAAATTTCCATTAATTTTCAGATTATTATTCATAATTTAAATATTTCTGTTTTTTGTTTGTATAAACAAATAATCTGTAACCCGTTTCGTTGGTCATTAAATAAAATAGGGGTTGGATCAACGGAATTCGCATTCGCAAACTTGATACCCTATAACCATGTATCGACGAATCCGCGCCGATAGATCTCATCTCTCATACCGATACACTAAGTAGTTTTCACGTGATTAATTACGGGGCCAAAGAAGAGAAGAATAATAATAATATTATTTTACTGTTAACTCTATTATTTGTATTGCTAATAATAAAATGTACCAAATACTTTTTTATATCATACTTGTTTAATTATAGGCAGGGTCTTTAAGATTTGACATGAGCTCAAGAAACTGTATATTAAAATACTGATATTATCTAGCAAGATCTCCAATTTCAATCAGTCAATTGAAGTCCATCCCGTGATTTTCGCACGGTGAACAAATTGACAATTGAACAGGATGACCGACTAATGTTCAAAATGCAATTATCTGTACTAATATCATTTATATAAAATTAACTATTACGATAAAACTTATTAATTTACATTCTTCTATCATAATTTTTAATATAATTGAAACCGTCGTAAACACAACATGCTGTGCAATTTCATTGTATAACAGAATTCGTGAGCTGTTTCGATTTTGGAAAATTGTATTTTAGTTAGGCTGAAATGTTTTTATAAAATTATGCGATATTTTGCACTCATATAATGCATTATTTGTATACATAGTTTGTAAAATATCTAGTTAGTTGATCTGACCGGGTTTATGTGCGCAATTTATCTAATATGTTCAATTCACTCAGTTTCCGATCATGGAATATTCAATAGTCACTTTACGGTTTAGCTTAAAAATGAACCTTATATGTTTAAGATAGGGTTAATTTTCATTTAAATAATATTGTTCTGTGTACTTAAAGGTTTAGTATAGGTTAAATGGTAAATTGATTCTGATTGAAATGCTCCAGATTTCAGCGAGTACATCTACTTGTCTATCATATCGTCAATTTAAAGGAAGTACCTATTTAAAGGTGCGTGCCAGAATTTTTTTACTTTTAATAAAATTTTAACGTGTTTTCTTTAGAATTAATTTAAAACATTATTTACAAATATTTAAAGTCTCAATTCTGTACTGTGCTGGCGTTACTGATTGCCAATTTACTAGGAAATTAGAATTTTAAATGATGTTATATTGCCATTTGTGAAACGTACCATATCTACTGGGAAATTTATATAAAATACCTTTATACAGGTACGGTAACTATTAAAAAAAAAACAAGCAAAGTAAACGTCGGTAAACATCCAAACACTTTACAAAGACAGGAAACTGGAATCAATCTTAATCTAGCGACTAGCTCGCTGCACTACTGCGCCGCATTGGCAGATTCACGTACCTCTGAACTCGTCTGACACATATTCTCCACGATATTTTCTTTAAATATCGATAACAAGATAAATTATATATGTAAATAAAACAACGTTTCTTGCTCAGATCTACACCCAGAATATGTACTTTTATGATTGAGATTGACGTTCTACAGACCTACCTAATACGATGCGTAATAACGTATCTACTAAAATGTAAATCGTTTTTTTATAAATGTCATGCCTACTGGCAAACAAGTCTTATTCAGCATCACTGGGCACGGCTCATTCTAGTTTATTCATTAAAAAACAGCGAGTAAGAAATAATGATAACGAAATTCGGTCGTCGACCTCCACGAAAAAGAAATAGCGACGATGATGGTTTTAGAATGATTTTTGCATTAGCGTAAAGTTTCGTATGAATTATTCATGTTTCCGGACTAGAGTGAAATTGCAAAACTGACAAAACTATTTCCATGGAGGTATAAAAACTTTTAGCTCTCAATTCGGAGCATCGGGCGTTAGTTTCCACAGTTTCGAATAATTAAATAGTTGATATTTTTGTTCTGTTTTAACATGTTGCCAACACGAATGTTATATATGGATGCTGTCGTTTCATTTAATATTTTAGGTATTAAATGCGATATATATTTCATTAACAGTTTGCTGTACAATCTCGTCCTCGTACATTATGAAATTTGAACTTTAAGCAATATTTAAAGCTTTACAAACATATTTTGTAAAATAGTTTTTACGTTCATAATACGAATGTAAAATTCAGGAGAACTGTCTGTCTCTGTTTGCTTATAATAAAATATTTGATGAAAAAATAAATTAAGGCATATAAATCTACAAATATTCCAATTAAAGTACCATAACTTAGATTACTTTTTGCATCTTACAATCCTTCACCAAAATCTGAGAGAGACTTTTTCTTTTTACCATGATCCAACAAGACCTTAATCATGAAATACATACATACATTTATAAAAAACGTGGCAGGCAAGAGCTGTTGAAGAATGCATTATTTATTCATGATAATTGATCGTCTTCTACTGTTAAATTCAAGAGCCAGCACGAAAGGTGGAATAGCTGATTAGCTGATCCAAATAAACAGGATCGATATTAGGCAAGTTCTGTTTGCTTACGACCGACGTCCTTCGTCCAGTAGGTGCTTGCCGTGTGTGTCATATATTATGTAACGAAAGGCTATTTCGTAAATATTGTAAACAGCTAAGTCGTTTCTATGGCAATTCTGAATAAACATTGTTATGTACCTAATCCAGTTAGATATTGTATTGTACTAGCCTTCGGTGATATAAAGTAGAAAAAGAATATTTTTTACTATTTTCGATATATTTGTATTATTAGTTTGAATTCTGTTGTGATAAAATTAATTCCATTCAATTTTAATTAACTTTAGATTTTTTTGAATATAGTTTAATGTTACGTTAGGTACGTATATTAGGGAAAATCTTACAATTAAATTACTGTAATTTTTTGAATAACGTCGGTAACATTTATAACATAAATTATAAAATAAAACACGTGAGTATTATTTTATGTTATTTATTTATTTACTGAAATAGTTACACCATCAACTTATCACTAAACACTTAAAATTAACAACTGATATAGTTAACATTCGAAGTGATACGTCTTTAAGATATAAACAACATTGTTCTTTTGAAAAAAATTTGCATGTTTTAAATATGGGACGACTTGCGTTGGTAATCAATATTTAATTTATTTAATAACAAAAATGGATGGAATTTTGTATTATTAGTGTTAACAAGTTAAAATTGATAATAATTTGCGATTGCATTGCAATTATTCCAACATAATGCAGTGCTGTCGCCCAGCTAGTGTTCCGCACTCATTTACCTTGAATAATTGAATATTCAACATCGAGGAATCAATGTTATCTTTGATTCTATAGATAATTGTCGCTGGCTGATTGTCAAGACAACAAATACGTACTTTTTATATAATTACTGCAAATGTTTAATAAGAATATAAGCGGTAACAGCACAGCGCTGTGTTGTTATTTTAAAAGCATTTATATTAAATTCTATAAAATAATTTATTTAAAAAAAAATCTATATTTATACTTTATAAAATAAACCACATGAAATGCTAACTAATTATTGTCGCGTACAAGAAGCCGTCCTCTGAATTATTAGTAATTGCTCTCAGACAATCCAACTTATGAATTTATGAGGAATATTCGATATTCATCTTAACACGTCTGTTACTCATTTTCATGACCTAACATATTGCGCAGGTAATATTAGTCTAGTAATATTTAACTAAGCACGTTTATATCCATATTTCATTGTATCCCTAGACACATAACAGGAGGTATATATGTAGCCTTGGTAGTGATTATTACAAATAGTATTTTTAAAATGCATACACGTTCTAATTTATGCACATAATTTTTGACAGAAACATCTAAAAGAAAAACAAAACTACAGAACGAAAAAAAAATATATATATAGAATTCAAATTTAATTAATAATTAAATGCAAATGTAATTGTTTTAAAAAAAAAGAACTAGTTACATCAAACATTATACATCACGTATGTATATTATAGAGTAATATTTCTTTAAATATGCTTTTAGCATCAATATTTATAAAATATAAACTGCAAAAATTCAATAATATAACGTTCATAAAATGTATGTATGAGACATATTATGTCACGATACATCCGATCTTTTTATTTTATTTAATTATTAATACTAATGACTACAATTGGTCCTTAGTATTATTAACTAATAACGTTATTACTAGCTCTCATACGAACGTCCAAACATCTGTTTATTTTATATGTGTGTTTGAGGCAGGTTGAGAGGTCCTACTGTCATAATCAGGGCCGGATCTACCAGGGCCCCGTGGATTCAAGGGCGCCCCAGCTAAGTCAAGTCAAAGTCAAAAATAGATGATAATGCGAAAGAATCCATAACTTTATTAAAATAAACAGAATCGTATGGTTTGCAGCCCTGCGAGTCCTGCGATTAATCAAACCCATTCAATTAATTTAATTCAAGTCTACGTTCAGATATGTCTTAGGTGGGCCCCTAAGTAGTGTAGCCCAGGGCCCCCTAAACTTACGGTCCGGTCCTGGTCATAATACATTGAAGTAGAACAAGGTTCTTAAAAAACCACCATCGTTTTATCAACTTTCTCTCAAATACAGTGTTTGGTCGGTCGTTTTGTGCTCGGCGGTGAAGAAGATCATAGGGAAACCTATATTTATCTAAATTAATTCTGCCACATCCGCATTGTGGAATAAATATATAGAGCGTGGTGGAATCAACACAAATCTTCTCAAAAAAAGAGAAAGATAGACAGTAACTTTTTACTTTACGTTGTCGGCCATAATAAAATATTATTATTGGATTAAAATATTTCATAAACTACAAATATAAAGCGATGTCTTATAAAGTCAAACTTAGACTCTAATATTATAGAAGAAAATTAATTATCAATTTGTTCACAAAGTCTTAACGCTGACTAAATAAACATCTAGAATCGTTTAATATCGTGATACTAGTCATAGAATGCGCACCGTGTGGCGGATGGCCTTATGGGTTTATGACATCAGCTGATTACGTCACCCGAGAGAACTACTGAATCAAACGCACATGTGCCCTCTAGTAGGAATTAAATACATGGTTATGTATGTTATGTTATTTGTCGTTATAATTAAATTACCTTCCCTTACAGATATATGCATTATTTTAATACTATTTACATTATAAGTCATGTATAATTAGTTTATAAAAGATTGATTTTATAGGTTATTCGTTTTCAAATGTAGGTAAATATGTAGGTATGTGCGTCGTATCTTAATAACCTAAGTAAGTATATAATCGCTTCGTATCTTGTTAATAATACTTAACGTGTTACGAATAACTGTCTGAATAAGAAAACATAGAATTTTTTTTGCGAAACAAACGAAATACTTCAACAGATATTTTAGCGATGATGAAATATAATGCTACTTAGGTTCTGCTAAAAAAGATTTCTGGAAATTTCTTCTTGAAGGAAATGGAGAAGGGAGGTGAGTTTCTTTCGCCGGTTCCTCTCAGGTCAGCGTATTTCCTTTTCCGAACCGGTGGTAGTGTTTAATTTGACTATCAATAAGTAAGTGTAATGCTTCTATATTGAATAAAGGAATTTGAGTTTGAGTTTGTTCGAAGTAAGTACGGGTAGCGTAGTTATACAATAAATGTATCTAGGTTTTTATTGGGTACATTTAGATTTACAAAGTACTATGCATGGTAAATATTTAAAGTATGCAATAATGACGACAAGAACATCCCACAAAATTTCATATAGACATATTTTTTATATATAAAAGATCTGCTACAAAGGTTTTATGTAAAATATATATTTTTACTTTGAAAATTTATTCTCAGACTTTATATAAATGATGCACAACAAAGGCTAAACGGGGTTACTGATCGATGACCCAATTTCGTGAAGTTTCTTCAGCCTCGGCTGCAGTAATCTGCCCGGGACTTATCCCGGTCACCAAGGCGTTATCACCATTGTATGAATTATTTACATATTATTTAATACATACTATTTATATTATATACGTTATACTTATTAAGGAATAAGGAATACAAGTATAACATATTCTTCATCAATTTGTTTGTAATTCATATAATTATGTTTTTTTTATCGAATTTAGACCAGATGGCAAATACTGGTTATGTTAACATCACAAAATGATTAAAAATTGATTGATGAAGATATATTTAAATACGGAAGAATATGTAAATGACTTCCGATGTTGTTTTTATTATACCTATTATATAACAAATATTTTTTTTAGAGAAATCAGGAATTTTACATGTCCTCTTTATTAATTATCTTATCGTTAAAATAATGCTTGAGAAGGTAACGTAATATTTGAGTATTAAATAAATAAAATTATTCATGTACATAGAAGCTTATTGCGATTAACATTTTGCTTAAATTACAAATGTCGATAAAACTTTCCATGCATTTTGTTACATATAATTCAATTTTAACCGTGTTAAAAAAGTAAATACTCATGTATTATATATGTAATGTGCAGGCAAATTCACTTAAGCCTAAGTATTGGATCAAGTTAATCCAATTAGAGGAAGCGTTGATGACAAGATGTGGCAGTTTTAATTTTTAAACTTTCTTTACACGTTTTGTTGTTTCAATGACTAACAGTTGTATCGATTTTGTATTTGAAAGATATTAATTAAAAATGTTAATTAGCACTTCTCAGTGTAACCCCAACAATCAAAAACGCTTATACACAATACACAATTTTAAAACCATTTAATATTTTATTAGTAAGTTAATTAGTTACTGAACTTTATATACTCGAAGATCGACGTATAATCGCTAGAAAGGTTCATCTCTAACTTCGAACATTGGATAAAATAATTTTCTGTACAATGCAGACTGACGAACATTCGGCGTCGGCAGAAAGTCGGTCACCAAGGCGTTATCACCATGGTAACCACTCAATGTGGCCGTATCGATCCTTCCCACTTGTCTTATGAATGCGGACCTCGGCCTGATGCTACCATTTCCGCCAAATCGCCTTTCCGAACTTTGGTCAACTGTCGCAGTCGTAAAATATTAAATAAAAATTGCCAGCAAATAAAAAATAAACTTTGAAATATGTTAAATTATTTAAAAAAAATTAAACATATTTGATGAATTAAGTCTTTAGTCTTGGCTGACTAAATATAATATATAGAAGTGGCACAGTATTGGCGGGTAAACAAGTTTTGTAACTGTATCAACTTCTGAATCGATATGGATACTAGTTACAGATATAATCGATCGCGACACAATAGGCAGGCGGCGAACGAATATCGAGAGGTCACGTCCAAAAACGAGACCCAGTAAACGATGGTTCAAATATAAAGTGATAATACTTTTTACTAACCTACTAAAACTTAAAAAGGCTACGTCGAAATCCAATGCAATTATAACCATCACCGTATCCACTATGAAGTAAGATTATATTTCTGTCAATACAGCATTTAATGAAAATGTGATATTATATATCTCCGATTCGTTGAGAAACCACTAAAATAATATAATCATAACAGATATATTAGAAAAATATGGCGACCAGCAAGCACTATCTGTATCTAGGTTATCCGGTGCTTATGACTGCATGTGCTACGTTATTTTTTTCTATCATAAGATCTTTCAAACATCTTGTACTAGTTACGCGATCCGTAATGTTGTTGCATTTTATAGTATTAAAGACAAACGCTTATACTTATTCCATTATTTATTTCAATATGATAAATTATAATTTATCATATTGAAATAATAATAATTATTGCTCTTTTGGGGGTAAATAAATGTTACACGTGGCATTACAAAATTTTGTATAAATGTAGTAAATATTACGTAGTATTATGTATATTTATATATAGTGGTGTAGTGTAATTAATAAATAATTATTACAGTAATAGTAGTGTAGTATAATTCATTAATAACTTGAAAGTTAATCAAAGTTACTTTCTCTTTTATAAGACCGAAAACATTCTTTGTAATTTACTTCAACAAGGGTCTCAATTTGTTCTTTTGTGAAGAACAAACAATGGAACTTCTCTTTCAACTTTTATTTATCGAGCCTCGTAAGCGAAGTTGCTATACTACAAGAATGAATAAAAATTATTAAACTTTTAAAATAAGGAAACATTTTTTATGAGATTATGATAAGAGCTTTTCACTTATATCTGGAATAATTTTTCAATTCACTTGACAAAAAATTCGGTGCTGGTGGTCGTATCGAAATTTTTGTTAAGTTAAACAAATTGTAACCCTGAACGTAAAATTTAAATAAATAGGTAACAAAATGTCGGTGGTGCATTACGAAATACATTAAGAAAATGTATTCTATTATCGGTATCAAATAGAAATCGCTACTCACTCCGCTTAAGTTTTCTTATTTTACATGTATGTTTTGCTTTATGTAATATATTATTAGCTTTATACACAATTCAATAAATAGGTACGTATGTATATTTTATTGTAAATTTAAATATATGTATCTATAATTAAAAATTTTAATATCTTTTTACTGAAAATGTAAATAAATGTTTAATTAGCAATGTTAATTAAAAATGAGAATTTTCTGCTGATGATAAATGATGATCAGATCGAATAACAATATTAAATGTCAGTACAACATAATAGTTCTTTGTACACGTTAATACGTGTCCGTCGAATCATCATCCGTATGAACCAGTTCCACTCAATCGATTGAGCTGAAATTTCTGATCCAGGTGACTATTCTACATGTCACGTACTGAAACAATTATATTTTTTTATATATATACGTAATTTAATAAGTCATTGAACTGAAAATACTATATTTCTACAACATATTCTGAGAACATATACATCTTATGGACTTTTCAAGTCCAAATACCACTTAACAGGCAACTCGTTAGGACAACTGTCTGAACTAACAAAGAATATAAGTTTGATCGATAATAATCCTTTTTGAATATCTATTTACGAAGACGCGTCCTTCCGTGCTACCTTATCGGCGTGCGTTAGTATGAGTGGTGCTCGTTCTTAAAAGATGTGTTAGAATCCAGATCTATACCTGCTAAGGTATTGTATTTGCGTGTATTTTAAGATGTATCGCATATTTTTAAATATTAAAAAACTTAATGTAATATAACAATTAAAAAATTCTTATTTATTTGACTAAATCGAGTCAGGTCTAATAGGTAGCCACTTTATATTGATTGTTATGCGTCAAACACGCGATTGAATTCATTAACACATTCTCACGGTTTTATAAGGTGAATTATATATCACCCCACGGCCATTCTGCGATAATTCTAGATATAAAAGAATTATCGCGTACTATTGTATACGAAGAATTCTGAAATTTTCGCCCACATGGACTATAATGGACGTAGGATGCCGAGGATAGTTATTTTAATATACGTCAACTTATTTCATTACTTCTTGTGGTGTACCTACTCGAACATTTATTTACTTTGAGACATATAACAATATTTTTTTATTTTCGAATAAAAATGTAATACATAAAAAATATTTTAGTCATGGTTCGTAATCAATAGGTGCATTATGTATCAAATCGAGATGATACTTTGTGCCGTTGTTTTTAGCACTGGCTTGTAGCATCATCGGCGCCATTATTGAGGGTCGGGAAAGCATTACAGGCGCGTTTCAAATATTCTAATTTTAATATAACTGGCCTATTATATACATCTATATTTTAAGAATACGACAGGAATGGTAGTCCGTGGTCAGTACCCTTTTCCATAAACCTGGCCAGCAGCAACCGTAAAGAAATATATCAAAGAGGCAGTCAATGACTCGCAACTTAAAGTCATAAGGGTAAAAAGGTATGAAGAAGAAGGATTATATATGTTCGCTATAAATAAAACTGTGAAGTTTCAGTAACATAGCTGAATTCAGTGTTTCTTAGCTTTATCCTTAGAGCGAACCGATCATTCCATTGTAATTAAGTAGAATACTATTTAAATCAACTTATTTGAATATTACCTCAATAGGGTAGTTCAGTATTACATACTATTCTGATTTGTTTTGAGATTACATGGTTGAGAATTCAGGTATTTCGTCAGATTTCTGTTCCCGCTACATGATTTTGGTCAAAATTTTTGGTGATTTAATAAAGAATATACCAGCTTATTACGTTAATTGCCATTTAGTATATTTATTGCTGTATTAGATCTAGTATATTAGTTAAGAAATAAGTACAGCTAGTTTATCAAAAGCTGATCAACTAGCAGACAATCTAGGAGGACATTTGTCAACAATATATATTTTTTTGTTATTCGAAATATTAGTACCATCCATTCCTCAAATAATTGGTTCGTTATTTTGTATGTCGTATTTTTGTTTTTATATTTTTTTTATATACAGGAGTATTGGTAATTCGATGTATTCCTGTTAGTAAGTGATATAGGTGACTATTTGCGATATTTTTAACCTATTTGCGAGACATTCTAAGAGCGTATTTAAGTTTTGTTCGAATACGAGTTTTCATCAGCGTCCTTTGTGGACATTTTATTTCGGTTGCTTTGAAAGAAGTTCCTAGTTGTTATACATTTTTGTAGAGCTAAGAAATAGGTTATGTTTTTAAAATAATCTGCAGGACAAGTTTCATAATTTTTTTTTTGTTTTTAAGACATTTTTGTGGAAAAAAATCAAAAAAATATTGAAAAAATATCCTTTTCCATCTCGCATTTTTAAAATTGGACCGATAATTATTGTTTTAACATTGGCAAATGACTAGTGTTAATCCGTTTTTATAAATCAGAAGAATAAAAATGATTTTAATTGATGATTTATTTTTTAATAAATTTTTGAAGGTTCATTCTTGACTTATTTTGAAAAAATCTAAAAAACGTGATAACTCAAAAATGATTCACTATTATATTATGTATATATATAAAAAAAATTAACTGCCAATAATTGTAACAAAGATGACCTTAAATATATAAATCCTTTTTTCAAATTCATGTCGTACTTTGTGCAAGTTTACTACGATTTGATTACTCAGAGCAATTGAGTTTCTATTTACATCGTAAGAATAATAAAAAATAGTCATATAACATTATATGGAAATTTAAACCATTTTCAATCGTAAAAAAGCCTTGTTTAAAATGACAAATTAACTATAAAATACGAAGTAGGTAGGTCAATTAGTGAGTACCAAGAACGCCGTAGTAATAATACTCCATGAAGATAATAACTGTTCCACAAGAAATAGTATTTATTTAGTTAGTAAATAATCATACAACAAAAGATATGTAGTCCATCCGATGATTTTTGTTTTAATGTGAAGTTACAACGGTATACATGTATATGTATGTGTTTACATAGTTCATTTTATGCAATTACAGATACATTTTGTCACGATGATCTCAATATTTAATTATACGAGCTACAAACGACGACTTTAACGACATCTATAAAAAAAGTGTATTTCAATGTACCATTACTTTCTAGTTAGTATAAAGATACCTGTATAGATGTCACTGTTTTTTTAAACTTTACTTTAAAGTTTTCCAGAGTTACTACTAGATGTCGGAACTCTCAAGTCATCAAAGAGATCAATCATCGTCATCAAACAAAAATATAGTATTAAAATTTTTATTAAAATTGGTAAGACGATTTTTGTCTTTACAATAGTTTTTAATTAAAAATAAGTGAATAAACAAAATTAAATAGATTTTTCAAACTACCAGCGCCATCTGTTGTAGAATTGAAGTAGCATTATATGGCTTTTGGTATTAAAATATATATAAGAGGAGAAAGTGCACACACAAGAACACATACATACGAAATGCTTGAAAATGACATATGCCCACAATACTTTATTTGAAGCACAAGTTTTATATATAAAGAATATAGATGTATAAATATGGAGATAAAAGCATGCCATTACATAACATAATATGTTGCATCTATTATCTCACAGATGGCGGTGTAATGAATAAGCCATTAATTGGATCGCGGTGTAAATATTTTTCGTAGTTACCTTGTGCCATATATTTTACACGTTGGGGTTATATCTCCAGATTCCTAGGACGTCGTTATTCTATATATTCTGTTTATAGTCTTAAGTTGTTTGCTTTCTTACGTTATCAGTTTGGCATATCGAAATTAGAGTAGCAATTAATCATTCAGCAATCTCTTAAGGGGACTACATGAGCTAAATGCGAGTTTTATAATGCAAAAAAGTATATGATCCAATGCAGTTAACCAAATGAAAATATATGATAATCTTCAGGATACATGCTAGTTATTTGTTATTTTGAAAACATGATGTAATTAATTTGGTACGATAGAAAAAAATCACAAAGTTACCTCTAAAAAATCTTTTAATAAATAATAACTATACTTATATACATTAAATAATTTTGGTTTTTTGTCAGATTATTCTACAAGCAATATACTACTATACCTCTGTGTCACTTTTTTAGTAAAATCAATAGATTTTTTTAAAATCAGATATTCTTATTTTCGAACAAAAGGCGTACGCATGTGTGCGTAAGCGCCGTGTACAGACATTGCCGGCCGAGGCCTGATGCTATACAGATGTATCGATCTTTTCGCCGCATCATTACGTTACGAAATATTTTTTTGTAATTTTAATTGTAAATTCATTGTTTCATGTTTTCTTATAATAAATATTATTCTTTCTTGTAAATAAATATATAAAGTAAAAATAATGTTGTAGTAATTAGGCATTTATTTTTTATTATATTTGTTATAAATTTTAATTGTGTAAATATGGGAAATAAAGAGAAACGCGTGAGGAAAATTAAAAATATAAATTAAGCGCCGAACATACATATGAACGACATTAAAAGGTAAGAGTATTTTATTAGTAAACATTTTTTTTTTTATAAATTATGATCATTAGAAACATCTATTAGAAAAAATGTACAATCAGTATAGAATCAGATTTTTCGAGCTCTTCTATAAATATTACGATAGAGTATTTGGTCAAAGTAAGGTCAATTGAGAGTGACTACTTTCGATTCCCATGAACTCGAAGCAATATGATATTTTTCATTAAAAGTACTATGGGGCATATTAAGATACATTTTTTTTAAATACATACTTTTATAATTAATAAAAATATAATTACTAACATATATTTATTTTTTACAGAATAAAGAAAGTCGAAAACAATAACACGGAAGCTATTTATATTGCGTAAGAGTTTAATTTTATCGATTTTGTTTATAATAGAAATTAAAGTTATGTATGAACTAATTTTAATAATTAAAAAAAAGTAAAGTCGTAACAAAAAAAATATGTAATTGTTGTGAACCACAGAACTAGAATAGTTAGAAGTGTCATTTGTACGTAATTCAAAAATTATTATTTTTTTAACGTCCGCCGTATTGGATTGAATATGGCAGCAATTCATAAATCGTGCATTGTCAACGAGACTAAATATGTGTGCCAACTTTCAGCTCCATAGCTTCAGTGGAAGTGGGTGTAATATTGATTGCAAGATTCCAGGATAAATGGACATACATTCATACATACAAGTGAAATTAAATAAAAGATTTTAATAAAAAAATTAACACTAAATGTTTTTTTTTTGTAGTACTAAATACATAATAAAAATATTTTAAGTTTAATTAAATCAGTTTTATTTTTTAATCATTTTCGAATAACAGTCAAAAGCAATACAAATAATTCTAATATCCTATCTATTTTTATGAGATTTATGATTAAACCTAGTATGATTAACCTAGTTAACCAATAATTCAACCAAATCGACTTGACATTTTTTTCTAGTAAATATTTAGATGTTTTTTTTTTAAATTGAATATATATTTTTTCTTTGTGAACCGATATTAATAAAACGACCAAACACTACGCTATATGTTACCCCACAGTTACTACACTACAGATTTCGAACACTTACGATTTTATTATATAAATAGATTATCAAACGTTTATGAAATGTTAAAAATTGGTATGTTTTAATATTTAGTATTAATTTAATAGAACTAATTGTGGTATAATAATATAAATAAAAAAAAAAGATTAAAAATAACTGTCTATTTTATTATATACAAAATATAAATAAAATATTGTAAGTTTAATTGAATCAGTTTTATTTTATAATCATTTGTTAAATAACATCGAAAGAAATAAAAACAATTCTGTTGTCCTATCTATTTTTTATGAGATTTATGATTGATCTTACTTCGCTCGGCTTGGCGCCATCTATTAGAATATTTGGGCGTAACCTCGTTACCTCGCTTAACATTAGTTCACGGGCTTGCCGTTTTCGTCGATTTTGTAAGTGGTTGCGTGCGATTCTCAAGGGCACTTAGCTCTTGTAGTCCTCTTAAGGATACTCTCTAATATTACTCTAAGCACTGGGTTGTTTTTCGTAAAAGGGTTTTTAGTTATTAATAAAATTAATTTAAAGGACAAAGTAATCAAATATTCATATTTCGGGTTACAAGATCTGTATGAGTGCCAACACAATGCGAAGCGGATACGAGGATGTCCTGTGAATATAACACACACTGATGAAACAGAATTTTAGTCATAAGATCTTAATATGAAATCACGGACTGCAATGGACAACAGGCTAATAAGGTTAAAATATAAATATATACATATTATAAATCATCAAAATCATAGCTTCATCAAAAAAATGGCAGTACTCTATATCTGTTATGTCATAACCATATTTTCACTCATGTGAGATTTTGACTTGCAAATATTTCACTTCTCGTGTTTTATAACATAGGCTGTTTGTTGATGTTGTTTGCTTATATAAGCTACAAGAATGCATACAGAGTCTTACTAACAATATATACACTCAACCGTACGTTACAGTCATAAATCACAGCATTTGATGGGGTCCCTTTAAATTAATCATACCGCACATGAAATATGTCCTTGGTTTTATCCAAGGGTCATCTAGACGGATAAAGGCATATCGATGTCCTCTACAGGCTGCCACTTTATCTTTAATAAATTAAGCTTACCACTGGAATAACGCACCTCAGTTATAGGCTTCAATATTAAGCATATTTGCTGGTAATTGTGACGAGAGTCACCTTCGAAGAAGAATTCACTCATCGCCGCGGTCCATTCGCCTCTCTAAGGCACCAGAAACCGTGCCGCAGCGTATGACACCTTACCATACGACCAGGCGAGGAGTTGAAGCTTATAGCGATCATTCTCCTGTATCTAGGTGACACGGTAGGGACTACACATACCTGGATCAATTTTACCATGTGATTGAGAGTATTATATGCAAATACAATATAGCCTTTCTTGTATTTTCGTGACGGTCGACTATCTTCATTAACCAAAGTCGCGATTCGAAGCAAGCAAGTCGCGTATCACAGGCGTTGGCGCATTAGTCTGGTACTAATATGAGAAGATTAAATGGAGCGAACTGTGTGGTCTCGTAAGAGATCGTATAAATAAAAGCTGTCCAAATGAAAAATAAAAAATAAACAAACATTTATTTAAAGGCGAGATATCACCTTTGTTAGGATTAGCCATGATTTATGACTTCTAGGTGCAATTGAATAACAAGATATAACGTCAAAATCAATTGCATAATCAATATACTTCTTGAAATAAAATTAAAATCAGTGTTTAGTCCAAAAATCAAATTAATAGTCTCAATATTAACTTTATATCACAAATGAATCGAAATTAACATAAACTATCGTAGATTACACGGAACAATAGCGATTCGTCGTATTTGTGGTGCATTTACAATGACGGTTTCTCTTCCCAGTTGAATGCCGCCATTATGTGTGCGCTAACCATCCACACGACGCTCCGCTAGATTTTGACAGTGACGAGTAGTTGTCAAATCTAGTTCCGACGTAATTCAAAATACAACAACATATTTTTTAAGTTAAAACTAGATTAAAAAATACAAACAAATCTATAAACCAAAACTAAACGACTAGTTAGGAATACTAGGAGAACATAATCATTGTGTACATCTTTTCATACAAAAACACGTCCCTTTCTAATGCACTCAAAACTGCAGAGACAATAACATGATGCGCACGTTTAAAGCGAAAGCTTCGCATTGCGCATCCATTGAAAGTAAACAACGTATCTATCATGTTATAGAAGTCTTAGCTATTTAGTCTTACGTTCTATCTTAATGTACAATAAGACAGTATTTAATAATTAATTACCTGTGTTTAAAAATACATTTCATTATTTGTTAATTCATTACAACTATCAGACGTCACGCGGGCACATTTATTTGTCCAAGAATCTATATTATTGGACAACGCAATTTATTTTTATATAAGAATTTATGATAAAATGCGTCGTATTAGTATTTATTGGCTCTTGATGAAGGATAATATTCTTTGGGGCTACAAAATTTAAAAATTCCTTTATCATTAATTATCACTCGTATTGTTTCTAACTATGTATATAGAAACTAGGATAGTTTAAATAGAAACGACTATTATATTGTATTGTATTGTAAAATAACAGTATGATAGATAGTCCTTGTTATTGATAAAATTGTCGACTCTGATAAAAAATAGTGTTAATCTATATGATCACATAAAATCAACATTTTTTTACGAAGCTTGTTTTTAGTTTTGCTATTTTGTATAAGAGGTTTTTCTATAACTCGAAATGGTGAACTAAAAGTAAAAATTAATTAAAAGTTAAAAACTTTTTTACAAAACAAGCTTCTATTTAAATGCGCAAAAAAAGTAGAAAAAAGCTTTTACACTAAAACTTTACTGCTAACTTATAACCTCATTTCACATTTGACACAATTTATATGATATAAAAGCCTGTCTCATTTTAATAAAAACTTTTTTTTAAAAAGGGTTTTAACTTTAAATTTATTTTTTAATTTTTAGTAAGTATAACTCGCATTCGTAGTCTCAGTAATTTCTTTCATTCGATACCCATATTGTAGGTGTTTCACCATACAGGAATTAAAATAACGTCAGACAGTTATCCATGCATTTTCATCCAAACTGAATGTGTATATCTCCTTCAAAATTGATTTTCAAGCTTTAGAAGTCCACCATATTGAATTAAGACTGACGTCACATTATTTTTCGATTTATTCTTAGCAAGGCCTTTTTTTATACCCATATTGCAGGAGAGCATCAAAAATAATTGGTTCGCCACCTTGGGTACGCCGCCATGTTGGATTTAAAATGTCTCTACATAGTTAACCGTGCATAGTCATCCAAAATGAACGTTTCATCTCAAAATTTCAGCTCAATCGTTTTAATATAAGAGATATCTGCTTCTATATTGAGTTGCAAGATTTCACCCGTACATAATTTACATTGTCAGTTAAAAAATAAAAGCTTTTAAGAAGACCAAAGGAAAAAGTAGAATGAGTACAGGTTACATTCTGCGTGACTTCAGGCTTAGATACTGGGACATCAGAAACACTACGAAGATTCGGCACTGCTTTGTATGCTACACGCTGTCTTAGAACCATTTTAGTATGACAGCATAAAAAAATACCTTGTCATTTATAGGAATAAGGTATCATTACATATTATATTCAATTAGTAAAATGGATTTAATTATTATTATTTTAGGATAAACTAGTAAGTATTAAATGCAATATTATTAAAGTATCTTGTATCAGATAATTATCGTACTTTTAAAATCATTGGCCATGATCCCAAATTGTATTGTAGTAAAAATAAAAGTTCAAGAAAATGTCACTGAAGACACAATTGTAAAATAAGGTAAACGAGAAAATGAAATTCCCTGAATTTTTATTCTAGTGTAATAAATAATAAAGTTAATAAGCTGTTTTCTTATTTTCATAGCCCCTTTAAGTAACATAACATCCGAACTCGTACCAACATACCCCTTACATTCCAGGGATTATTGTCCTGATCTGACCCATTTATTGATTTCGATTTCATTTCCCTCACCCGACCTATATTAAAGTTTATACTCTCCTACGAAAGTTCATGAGTTTAGAAGTTCATGCTCTCTTAGTAATGCAACGATGTATTTCAGGTTATGTGTCATCATGTAATGTAAAATGTGAATGTAATTTAGGCCAAAATAATGTTCTTATTTAAATATCAAACTTTTTTTAAAAGCAATTAAAATTCAACATCAGAATAAGAGTTCTGGCTTGGTTTTGTTATATATCATAAATCACAGGAAATCATTAGCGATAAGTTTAACGTAACATCATCTAAAGAATTGAAATCAGTCCGAATGAGGCGTGTTACATTTCACATGTCACGTATTGAAGTCGAAAGGCTAAATATACAAGATAAGATTTAACTTTTATAGGAAATACAAGGTAGTCGAAAGGCAAGTCTCAATATTGTGGCCAATCAACAAAACTAGTTGCTAAGTACAAAAACCCTTATCTCATTATACAAATGCCTCAAAATAATAATTTTTTCGAAAACACAGTCGAAATCGAGCAGGATGCTTACCTGATGGGAAGTGACTACAACCGCCCTTACACCTTTAACATTTTTTACACCTGCAACACCGGGGCGTTACGTTACCGGCTTTTAAGAAATGAGTACGCTCTTTTCTTGAAGGTTTCCAAGGCGTTTTGGTACGAAAAAACCTCCGGTAAAAGCTGGTTCCACGGTGTAAAGAGTGCTTTTAAATCCTACGATAGGGTAACTTTGTAAACCGAAGTGTCTTCTTATATGCCTGAAATTTACCATTACTTTTGGCATTGTTACATTTTACCTTCAAAATATTTTTTTGGCGAAAATATTAATGTTTTTATTGTAGACGTTCAGGAAGTAAATCCACTGGGTCCTGCTCTTTTTAGTCTAAGGTATCCATAACTACATATCAAATTTAAAATCTAAATTAAACATATGATGAAACTTTTGGAGGTAAAGTAGATGACGTTATTGAATATTTGATTAAAATTAAAGAACAATTTGATAGCTAAACTTAACAATAAGTCGCCTATTCTAAAATTAAAATATTTTTGGACAATATCGAATGATTGGGCATCTTAATTTCATAGAGCGTGAATAATCTAGCCTTACAAATAAAATCTACGCCATCCTTTAAAACTCATTTGGAAAAATTTAAATGATCTCTTGTTGAATTTCTTGGGCTTAAGCTACACTTCTAATGATCCTTGGTATTATCAGCGCGAGGAAAATTTTCAGGCTTGCCTTTCCGGTCTTTCTTTCTTCAGTTACTTTTTTGTTTACAAATTTTAAAATCAAATTCAGTCCAAATCACAAATGTTGCAGAGGTGACAGATAACTGGAGGATAAATTGCCCTAATGACGATATTCCTAAGGAAGTTACTAAATAAAAGCTTTGGGATTCACCATTGGTCCTCGTTACACAACATAGTTTGACACAAAACTTAACAATTGGCAAAAACCATGCCAGGCTTCAACCGTAATTAACCAAAGAGTCAGATCACTCGTTGCAGAGGTTACCCACTAAAAATCTTAGGGACACTTTTACACACTGAATATTTCCACATATCAATCGGTCTCTGACTGGTTGAACACCGCTATGCTTTGAGAAGAAGATGGACTCTTTCAGATTACATGGTATTCCTTATCCAAGGAGTTCAGGTTTCTCTTTCCTGAAAGGCCGGCAACGCACCTGCAAGCCCCCCGGTGTTGCAGATGTCCATGGGCGGTGGTAGTCACTTTCCATCAGGTGAGCCTCCTGCTCGTTTGCCACCTCTAACATAAAAAAAAGAAAAAAAAAGGTAGGTTTTGCCGCCACGGTTCTCTTAATGATACAATAAATAGGTCTCTTGTCACTATCGACAGCTCTTATTGTGTCTTGTGGAGTTAGTCGTGATTATGGAAAGAGACCTGATGCACAGAATTTTCATGTGCTTAATTTTTGTTTATAATTCATCTCGTGCATGGCGGCGAAGGAAAACATCGTGAGGAAACCTGCATGTGTCTAATTTAATTTTATGCTCCAAACCTTCTCAAAGGGAGAGGAGGTCTTAGCCCAGCAGTGGGAAATTTACAGGCTGTTAATGTTATGTAAAATGTTGTGCCTATTATTATGACTTTGAGTTGAAACACTTGGACCTAGAGTAATAGTGCAAAAAACTTCATTATACTTTATAATTAAATTGTAATTCAACGGGGAAATGCTGAAATAGTAATGTATGTACTTAACTATTTTTTTTGTATATAGTAAAGATGTTTAATTTTAATATTTTTTTATTTTATTATATGTCACTATTTAATCTATTAAATAAGTGATTATTTTGATTATACATAGATAATAAATATAAGAACCCTCAGAAGATCAAGATGGTAAAATAATAAATGGAAAATGCTAGCGGAGCAATTTGCAAAACCTCTAATTCTATTTAGTAAAATCCAATGTGAAATCATTTATCCCTCAAAAGTAAATATTCATAACATAATAGATAGGTAATAAATAAATATATTAGATTAATTTCATTTACACACAGAGGAAAACCTCCCAGCAGCTAGAGTTAAAAAAATATAGTGATGTTTTATCTTTATATTAGCTATTCGCTGCAGAAGAATTATACATCAATGTTTTTTGAAAATGCAGTTTTACTGAACAGATATATATTCAGTAAAACTGCAAGGGTAAAGCCTTTTCTCTTTTACCTCGTGATAAGCTTTTATATCAAATGTGAAATGACGTTATAAGTTTTAGTGTAAAAGTTTTTTTTTCTTTAAAAGCTTGATTTTAAAAAGGGTTTTTACTTTTAATTTATTACTACAGGATTCCAGAAAACATAATTTTATCTATATTTATAAACTTCTAACACTACAAATGCTTCCATTGAAAGGTATGCGCAGAGAGTAAAATAATTGTACTTTCACTTTCAATATGCGCAACCTGTCGTTATTTCTACATATCTGGTGCAACGGAAAGAGATAAACGATGCCAATATTCCAGGAACGGAAGATTGAATGCTATTTTCAGTCTCCTCGCACTTATGGACTCTTAGTACTGTTACTACGTAATTTTAGGTTATATGTATTTTATAAAGGATATTTATATTGTAAGGCATCCTTATTGCAAACGCCACGTCTTTTATTTAGCATTAATTTAGCAATTATTTTCTTAACCCTACATTGTATAAGGTGCCATATGTGGCACATACAAATTTATGATGTACAGTTCTAATTGTTCACATTTTAACATTCGAATAGTTTTGATTTTAGTTAATATTATGGCGTAGAAGTTTTATGATACGATGATTGAGTAGTTTTTTGAGCAAAGACGGTCAAAACTCTTCAGATACTGAAAGTGACCATGAAATTACAAAAATAAGACAGAACTTGGAGCAGCTGTATGACATTCTTAGTAACTTCGAAATTGATTTGTCGCCTAATAAACATGCTACATGTCTTTTCTCCTACTTACAAGATAAAAACGTATCTAACACTTAAAAAAAATTAAAAAAAAATTAAAATATCTACTTATAAATAGGACTTTTACTTTTCATTATTTTATTATTACACATATATTTTTATTTGACAAAAATAATAAATCATGCATTAGGCTTAAGAGATATAAAACAACCCGTCATGATATCTGCACATAAAAAAGTAGTCTGGACTAATAAAGTTATACATTAAACTTTCTCTGTGGAGCTCTCGTAAGCTTAACGCCACCCAAACTACCACCGGTGGAGGTTCTTGTTTATGGTTATACAATACTCAAAGTAAAGAATCAAAGAAGTACTAACTCAAGGATATTTTGTGTATGGTTGGCTTTTTGCTTGTTTGTTATTTCTTAATATTTAGATTGTCTTTATTAATATAATGACTTACAATATATATACGTATTAATAAACTAGCAAACGAGAAACGTTCAACTATATATGTGTTTATTGTACTCGTATATAGTAGAAAGTCCGATGAGCAAATTGATTTTTTTTCAATGGCATAATTTGATTTGTTTTTAAGATCAAAGATTAAATGACAGTATATTTTTATAGGAATGCGAAAAAAAAATGTGCACAAACGGCGGAAACGCTACCGTCAGGACTTTTACGCCTGGTTAAGATTAGTTAACACAAACCCCTACGTATGGCCTGGTGTTAAGGACGACGACGTATTAAATGCCGAATGTCTGCTATTTTCACTAAATACACTTATATTTATATTTTATTTATTGTTTTAAATTGTCAAATGTCACGAGCTTAAGGTATAGTAAAGTAACTTTTTTATTATTTATTCATTTAATATCAGTATTACTATTTACTGCTGTACTACTACTACTAAATATTTTAATTAATTGTATTATGTACCAGAAGTAATATAAATACAAAAAATAACAAATATTACATAATTCAATATTTCAAAGCAGGTATGTTTTCAATCTTCTCTTCATATGGTTAGCGGACTATACTCATCTAAAAATTAGGAGTAATCTTGCTTTGGAGGACTTTTTTTTTTGTTATGTGTAGTTGGCAAACGAGCAGGATGCAGCAGCTCACCTGATGCAAATGGCGTTTATTTAGCGGTTAACGTGCAAACTTGCGTCTTTATGGGGTTGAGCCGGCCCCAGACCGGCACTTTGTTTAACGAAGACTCGATTTCACACACAAGTTTGTTCCGGTTTTCCAAGAAATATTAGGCCGGTGTATATGGTGCCTCCGGTTCTGTCGTCTGCATAGCAGTTATGTTCTATCTATGAGTAAGGTAAACTAGAAGATCACCGGCTGAGCGACCCCGACGGAAACCACCCGACGGAAACGGTAGTTAATCAGCTTGTTCTCCTCTAGGTACCGCAGGAGCTGGCA
This sequence comes from Vanessa tameamea, assembly GCF_037043105.1. Taxonomy (NCBI): domain Eukaryota; kingdom Metazoa; phylum Arthropoda; class Insecta; order Lepidoptera; family Nymphalidae; genus Vanessa; species Vanessa tameamea. The sequence continues at coordinate 11,738,443 of NC_087341.1, read as the reverse complement.
GTTTATAATGGTCTCCATCACTTTGGAGATCAAGGAGGTGATGGCTAGAGGCCTATAATTGGACGGGTCTAAGCGGTTGATCTTTTTAGGGATCGGATGCACCAAAGAAGTCTTCCAGGAGTTCGAGACGACGCCTAAGGCGTAAGATTGCCGGAAAAGACGCGTTAAGACCGGCGCCAACTCAGGAGCACATGTCCGTAGCACGATACGTAGCAGGGATGCCATCGGGTCGGTCCAGGATACTTCACATAAACTGACTGCATAATTCAGAAACTACTCACTTGTTTTATACGTTTAGTAATCGACTGCTTTTCTTTTCTTTCTTAATGTTCTTTATTCATTCTGTCAACAAAACTTGTCGTCGACAAATAAAAATAATATATAACCTGAAATTACGCAATAGTATTACTAGGAGTCCATAGGATTGAGCAGATGTATCTGTAAAATTGACATCTCTCATCTCTTTTCGTTACACATGATTTGTAGGAATAACAACAGAATGCGTACATTGAAAGTGAAAAGATAAAATGCAACGCTCTGTGCATCCGTTTTCACAGAGATCGTGTGCAGTTTCCAAAATTTAAATGCGTATTAAGATCGTACATATGCAAAAGAAGGGGATAGATAAGAAATGAACCATAAAGTGTTAATACAAGTTAATTATTATTAATGTTATTAAGTAGCTTACAATCTATCAAAGTTTATTCGTTTTAATTTTTCTGGGAATTATTTTTAAAGCTATTATCATTAATTTATAATTGAATTTGTATATTGTTATTTTTATCAATTAAATCTAACTTAGATTTGTATATAATATTTTTATTTTATTACGTCAAGCCAGAAGCAGTAATGTAATTCTAATTAAAATGATATTAATGATTAAATTAATGATTCTAGCTATGGAACAATGGCGTGTCCCATCCCGATAATATAATTTTTACCCAAAACAACTGCTATGTAATTAAATTTATTTTAATTTTTTAAAATACTTGATATTGTTTATTTACAATCAAACCATTTATATTTAGCTGTAGCTGATCTTAAGGCTGTTGATTTCCTCTTTAACAATTTTGGCCAATGTACAAGGCACATACTAGGCAGATATGCAATCACAATAATCGTGCTCTCGCCTAAATCGATAGGACTGCCATTTTTTTGACTCTGAGCTGCTCGCTCACACGGCATTATTCGAGAGTTTTATTACACGAGGAATTGGAAAAATACAGGTTGCCTACTTTTCCTTTAATACAAAAACGGATTTGTCAGGCACAAACATAAACAGGCGTTATTAATATATCCACATCAGTTATTTTTATAATTATTTTTATTATTACATGAAAGATTACTACTTTATTCCCTGTACAAAACAGTATGCGAGATGGCCATGTGAAAAGTATATTATATATATATTATAAACTTTATAACTATTATAACTTTGGTTTTAAATTTTGCTTAAAAAAGCAAAAATTTGGTAAATATTTTCATCAAAAAATTGGGAAGTTGCTTAAAAATTCTAATGAAAGTTTTATTTTATAAACTCCCTCTCTATCAAAAATATTTTCGCCCTTTCGAACAACCTTTAAAAACCGATATTTCATGATTCAAAAATACTAGGAGCGCATAAACGCGTTGGAGTTTTAAATATCTTTCTCGATACACCAATACTTGATTGAAGCAGTTGCAATATTTTATATAAATTTTACAGTGAGGTTTCAAATTCGTTTAACTACGAATTATTTTTATGGACTTGATTTTTATAGTTCACATAGTTGGTACTCGTCATTAAAAGCCTTGCCATCACAGCAGCACAATCAACACACATAATCGATATAACCGACAATTGGTTAACATTGGCAGGTAACTTTTGATAGTAACTTATAATTATTAATGCGAGTACTTAAACTGTGTTTATAGTATCGAGATGAAGAATTTAAAAAATAGACGTTGATTGTACTTCTTTAACACTTCTTTCTTTAAAAGGATATGTTATGATTTAATAGTTGTTTTTTGAGTAACCCTACGATAAATCAATATCAAGAAAGATCAAATATAAACTATTTATCTGCTATTTATTTCAATGTATTCAATGACCTTCAAAGTTATAACTAATAATATGAAAGAAGAAATATTGCTGAAACGAATGATATTTGTACTTTAATTAGTTCTCTCATTAAACGTTATTTGCTCGTACAGGTTATTTAGACTGAATATTGATATCACAATAAGTAATTTTAATGCATCTACATATAAATGAAATCTTAACAAATATCTTTGTTAATATTTATTTATTTATTTATTTTATTTAACTCTTTATTGCACACCAAATATACAAAAATATACAAAATATATTTTGTTTAAAAGAAAATTGGCCAAGCAAAAGGCAATTATTTAAAACATAATTAAGATTTTTTTTCTTTGATTATTTAAACTTTGTTGTATATTAGAAACAAATTTAAATTTCTGATTTGAATATAAAATATCACATATTTGAAACGTCAAATTTTTAAATATATTTTATTTAAAAAAAAAATCAAAATAAACTAACAACTAAACTAACTAACTAACTTTATATTTTATTTGTGTGTCGCTCGCTATTCCTACAAAAGTTCAGGTTTCGATACCAGGACCACAGGAAAGCGTAAGAGCTTTTGTTTGTTCAAAGTTTCTACCGTAGTAGTGACCTTTGCCGTATAGTGCACACATTTAAGTTATTACTGCTATGCATCTAATACTAAAAAGCACATACAGTCACCATAAATATGCGCTAATGTTGTAACATTGTTAAACTAAAAAAGTCATAAATAAACAAAATATTGTATAAGCAATATGATTAGTTGTGTAACTTGTCCAAAATGAATTTACCAGATTGTTTTAATAGAAAAATTTTGGCAATATTATCAGACAAATGATTGATAGTCATAATAAAGAATTTCAATAAAAATAAAAATACTATTACATTATAGTATTTCTTTAGAAGAAAAATTAGCAATGCCCAATAATAAAGTATTACTAATATTCTTATGTACCCCTCTAAGCTTGTATTAGAAGTGGGACGACAACGGTTGTGACATAATTATCGTAACTTATAATAACCATAATGAAGTTTAATTTTGACAATATGTAGGTATAGATGGATGATCAGAAACTTCGAGTTTTTTTTAGGAATTATTTCTATAGACATACAAGTAAGTATATAGTTGTTGCGCCAAAAGTTAGACATTCACTGCAAACTTACGCTATGCATTGATAACTCTCTATGATTCCAAATAGTAGTTATAAAATGATAATGTAATTATTTACTTCCATTACACCACATAATAATCCAAACAATATCAAATTTTAATTTAGGAATACAATATCTTCACAAATGTTAAGATGTAAGTTAGACCTAAATAATTAATCAATATTTATTAACAATTATTTGCGAATTTAATTGTATAATCAACGGTTAATAGGTTTAGATTATTAAAATGAACAGTGTTTTATGCTTGAGTTTAGTTTTTTATGACCTCGAAAGATCAAAAATATTTTTTTTTATTCATTAAGTGTTAATTTAATAAAATAATACATAAAAAACGATGGGTGTTATCTGTTTCTTTATGTAAAATAGTTATAAGTCTATATATAATAAACAACAGTATATATATATATGTTTTATGTATAATAAAACAACAGTGATAGTTTTCTTCACAACTTTTACTACTCCTGACTTCACTGATTTAAAAAAAAAAATGGTTTTTGAGTTATTATAAGCAATTCTTGTAATAATCACGAATTAAGCGGCTTTGAAACTATTTTGTAATTATATAATAAATGCATATCTAAAAGAGTAAAAGTTGAAATGAAATACAAATCACGTAAAGAAAAATGCTACGTTTAATTTTGAGTAAATAATATAGATAAAATAAAATATATAACGCTATGCGACGGAGTTTAATAACCTTAAAACTACGAGGCACAAATACTAGCAGTGCATAAATAGAAGGAGTTCGAATATAACAGATGAAATAAACCTATGCAACTGCAAAGCATACATACGTAAATATATCTACGTCATATCACTTCATATTTATTTGATTTTGTACAGATTGGATATTGTAGAAAAAATAGATTTGATAAAATACCGCGCCTCTTTAAAAAACTACTGAGTACTGATTTATGAGTTCGTATACAGATGTTAAGGCTTTATATGCATAAAACCCAATCTATTAAAGCAAGTTATAAGTTTATAGTAAAAAAAAACTAGTTTTAGTTTGATACTGCATTTCGGTATTAACAACTCAAATACTTGTAAAATACAATCACACCTTTTTTTTTAAGATTAACGTTACTGAAAATGACAACTACCTACTCGTAGTCCATTATCACCGTTAACGATAACGTGCTATGATTAAATTTATAAATATTTATATATATATTTATTGAAATTGTACATCTTTCTTAGAACTGTAAAATGTATGATTTATTGTGATGCGAGCAGACTGGGTTGTTGACTTTGAAACTGTACGAAGTTCAATATTCAATTCTTAGTTTAATGGCTTTTAGTTGTGCCGACAGGGCACAGATTATTTCGCCAATGTCACGTAGGATGGAAAAGACACGAAGGAGATTGATCGGTACACTATACGAAGTTGCTTACTAAGCCGCCAATCAAGTGTCAATTCGCTCGAAATGGACAAGTACACGCCATACAATTATTTTAACCCTAATTTCAATTGTAATTATTTAAAGTTGTGGGTGAGTGTTATAGTAGTGATGGAAAAAGAATAAATTACTTTTATTAATATTATTAATAAGTTGATTATTATTATTTTATTGTATCAAATTATTTGCATGCAGTAAACAACTATTTTTAACTACGCCGAAGAAATTGAACTTCCAATTACCTACACACATTTTTTTAGTGCCTTTGTTGCATCTTTATAACATTTGAATTTTCTTGTTGTCAGTCCGGATCACAATCTAAATTTTAGGAATATTGACTATATAGGGCTTTTGACTTTGATTATTTATGCAACTCTTATGATAAACATTACAATTATATTTTAATATTATATATGTATAGCGTGACATGAATACATAAAGAAAAAGAACAATTTGGGTGGGCATGGATTAATTTAATGTAGTTATTTCGCTTTACCTATATTTTCTATACTGTCAACTGGACAGTTTTCTGGCTTACGATAAAAATATTATACAATTCTGGTAGTTTGGATGATTTATAAAAATATTAAGAAATACGACTTTAAAAGCTTTACTTTTAAATTGATCAATCAGTCATACTATCATATATTAATTAACTTTTTCTTATCCAGTTTCAACTTTTTGACTCAACTCTGGAACAGAAGAACCCATCAGTTAATGACCTCAAATCAGTCGTGACCACTGTCACTTGATCAACAAACAAAAATAAATATTTATTTAACGCGCCGAATTGAAGCGTATGAAGTACTAGGACAGCATAAAACTAAGAGGTGTAGCATAGAGACACAAATATAATAGGTTAGTATTTCATAGTTTGCATATTATCCCATTCATGCATTGTGACACGCTACAACTGTGTTGCTACAATTGTGTTGTACAAAAGAGATCCGACGCTTTGTATGGATCCAAAATGAAGATTGTGTAGTCGTAACAATTTAACCAATACCTTGTTTACATCCTGAGAGACGGCACACCGGCCACTCGGATCCGCCAGCATAATGCAATCGATCACGTGCTTGGCCGCTCGCGGTCCAGAGAGGTTCAAATATTTATAGTATTTGTTAGGTACGCGGAGCAAACGGAGTTCAGCGGTTTTCGGATCGGGTCGTTATAAATTTGTACCATTACAGATATTCACCACGTTTCAGAGAAAGTTTTAAAATTAATATTGTATTATAATAATACAATATTAATTTTATAATACAATACTACAATACAAATTAAATTTAAGCGTCAATAGCGCAATGTTTTACGGGGCTACCTAGCGGTGTAAAAACTCGCAGATTCGATCTTGACCTTATCTTGAATCTTGGGCTATTGTCGTACCCACTCCTAACACAAGTGATAAGCTTAAAAGGAAGAGTAAATAGTAATATGCCTTATTTGGGGCATCGCTATTATTCTTTATAAATCAAAATATAATTCAACGTACAAGCCACAAATTTATCAATAACATTGTAGTATTTCGTTGATTTTTTTTGATAGGAAAGATAAAATATTGTTTTGAAGTATTCTTAAAGATTAAATAAACAAATATATTCTTCGACGATAACATTTAATTTAATTTAATAAGGAAGTATTGTTACAATGAAAACTTTATTAATTGTAAAGTAAAAAGTTACGAAGTTAACAAAATTAATTTTATTTATTATTTAATAAAATTTCCTTCATACAGATAGCAGAAAATAAATTTATTTGACTTGAAATTAGGTTTTCTCGACGAAATTTAATTATTATGTATTTTGTAAACACTACTGTCCTTTTTATATAAAATATTTTTTGCCGTGGTCCAACCAAAATCAATCAATTAACGTGTACAGGCTAATACTTAGTGCAACTGTACCAGGATCACATGAGCGTAAAGAGTTATATTGCATTCAGAGTGCAACAGGAAAACTTTCTACTTTTATGGCCTTTTATTGATATTATAGACGGTTATTTAGTGATTTATCCTAAATTGGCGTCATTTTTTAATGCTTTATATTAAGGCTTATTAATTTAAGGCTTTATATAACAAATGCATTCAACAAACGACCAAGTAAGCGAGTTTCTTTAAATAAAGTACTAAATCTTATTGTTGATTCTCTTCTGTTTTCAATAATGTTTATATTAAGCACAGTCTTGAGCCAAGTGCAAAGCTAAGCTTTATAACTCATAAAAACATTATTATTATTATCTTGAGGAGTAAATTAAAAAGTATACCCTTTCTTGGGGTTTTTTAAGCTTACTTCGTATTTGTAACGTTAAAGTTACGTTAGCATTTATTTATAAAATTTAGGCGAATTAAAAAAAAGAGGAAGTGCTTTATTTATTTATTTATTATGACTGCTACGAACCAAAGTAATTGTGTGCGTTTCTCAATAGTGGTTCTGAGAGGATATCCCATCGAATTAAGATTAATTGGCTAGATCCAAACTATATATGTATGTGAATCGGTTGAATAATTTTAATTACAAAACGAATTTGTAATTGTAAATAAAATTCATGTTACATAAAAATAGGTATCTATAATTTATTTTCGTTACATGTACATTAACTTTGATAGAAGTCTATGAAGTTTTATTATTTGATGTTTAATTACAACTCAAATAATGATTTTATTAAGCCTAGAGGTGAAAACAAGCTTTTAATGGCATCTTTACCTTTGTTGGACATTATGTTACTTTAAATCTAATTAAAAAGCAAAAAACGTAGTGTTTTTTTATTGACTTTTTTCCATATCTATTAATAAAATAAAGGAAACAAATAACCTCATAAGTGCATAAAATTATAAGTTTAAGCATAAGACAAAGATATAATAAACAATTATATTATCAAAGGTTGTTATATTTTAATTTTAATAGTGAAAAGACGAACATTTTAGGCTACGCTTTTATGCTACGCTCCAAGCTACACTTCAACTTCAAGGTCTACGCTACGCTTCGTAGTAGCGGAGCAGTGTCAATATACACATAAATCAACCAGTATGGCAAACTGTATAAAACAGTCATGTAATGGTGATGAAAAATATAATGAGTAAACCATCGTAGCATACGACTATAATTTCTTATTTATTTACAAATATTTATTTAACTCAAGATAATATTAATTTAATCTTAACTTTGAGTGTTTTCTTTTATATCAGATTATATAGAACGCAATTAGGAAATAAAATCCATCATATCGAGAAATCGATTCCATAATTATAATATACGTCACCTTTAGTAATCAAGTAAAAGATGTAGATATATGTCACAATAACCACCCTTAATCGAAAAATAAAGAAAATTATTTGTGTTCATTTCTAATGTTATGGTATTTGGTATTTTATTATATATTTTATTTATTAAATGTAAGCATAGAAAATCTATATTAATATCAACTGAAGAATATAATATCTACATAAAAAAGTCACTGAAGGTGACTTTTTGAATTTAAAAATTATTAATATTCATTCCTTTTTTGAATAAAAATTATAATATATTATAAATATTTTTTTTTAATTTTATTTTAAACATTATAAAAAAGTGTATTTTTTGTATGATAGGCGGCAAACGAGCAGGAGCCTCACCTGATGGAAAGTGATACCACCGCCCATGGACATCTGCAACATCTGTAACTCAAACAGATACTTGAAACATTCAATCCATATATGATTTAAAATTTGGTATAAGTAAGTAGTCTCATCAAAATGAATATGAATTAATTAAGTTGCAATCTTTCGTAATTTATATTTTTATATAAATTATTTATTCACATCAGAGTTAAAAAAAAGTAGAATTAAAATTTTCACGATAAGATTGAAGTATATTCATCTTATTTATTGTTTAAATCTTTAGAATTTAAACGGTTGTTCTGCTGAGGATGTGTCGAGTGCAATAAACTTTAAACTACGATACACAAATACTAGCGGTGCATAAAAGCGAAGAGGTTCGAATATAACAGATGAACTGGTAGTTCCACTGCACTCGTAAATATACGTACATTTATGTTACTTTACCCATCACTTCGACAGCTTTGATATACTAGAAACAGCAAAACTGGTAAAATACTTAAAAAAAATTAAGAATTTAAAATTGGTTAATTACGTGATAAAATAATAAAATATTCTTAGGTTCGTATTGCCTTTCAGTATTAACAACTCGAATAAATATGATGTATATCCAAATTAATAAACATAATTATATTTCCAACTATAATAGATATTCCATTTTTGGTTTGGGCATTCATTGTTCACTACATTTTATAGCTAAAAATATAAAACATGATATTGTAAACATCTAATGACAAAAGTCGTTAAAATATTTTATATTGATTAAAAATACTAAACATAACTTAAACACGGCAATTTAAAATGTTTATATATAGATCTGTTATTTTTTATACAGGGTTATTGGTAATTCGACGTATTCCCATTAGGAGGTGATAGGGGCCAGTATTTGCGATAATTTTAACCCCCATATGCATGATGCAAAAGTGAACCATTTTTGAGTTATCGCGTTTTTTAGATTTTTTCAAAATAAATCAAAAATGCAACTTCAAAAATTTATTTTAAAAAAAGTTTCGATTAAAATATACTTTTTTCTTCTGATTTATAAAAACGATTAAACACAGGATATTTTTCAATATTTAAACAATAATTATCGGTCCAAATTTTAAAATGCGAGACGGAAAACTATATTATTTCAATATTTTTTTTATTTTTTTCCCTCAAATATGCCTGAAAAACAAAAAAAAACATTATGAAACTTGTTCTGCAGATTATTTTAAAAACATAATCGTTTAATTAGCTTTCCGAAAATGTATAAAAACTAGGAATTTATTTCAAAGCAACCGAAATAAAATGATCAGAAAGGACGCTGGTGGAAATTCGTATTCGAACATGACCGAATTCGTACTAAAGGTCGCTCTTTAAAATTCCCACAAAATTGATTTAAGATAATAACCAATGTAAAAAAACTTACTTATTTACTTAACTTACTTACTTAATACAAATTTGAAATTAAATTTAGATACATAAACAGTTCAGTAGCTAAGTTACAATTAAGATATTTTGTAATTTAGCCTAGTTTTTGCTCGAAGTGACTTCCCCTATTGCGAACGCAAAGTCGCATTCTTTTTCTAAGTTATAACTCGATCGAACTAGTCAAATTATTCCGCATTGTATTTGAAGCGTTCATAATTCTTATTTTGATTTCTTCCGCGGATGACACAGGCGAGACGTCATAAACTAGGGATTTAATGTGACCCCAAATATAGAAATCAACCGGCGTTAAGTCCGGACCCCTTGCGGGCCACGGGATGGGTCCCTTTCGGCCTATCCATATAAACAAATTAAATTTAAATTAACATTACTCATATCTCACACACTCTAACACATCTTGTCGGCACGGACGTTTATTATACTAATGCAGGTTAGTAATTAAGTGAGATGAAAAGACTTCGTTTTCAATATGAGCATATTAATATTCAGACTGCATCAGAAAAATAACCGGAACTCAACCGACCCGCAAATATAACTCACAACTATATAATATATTATATACAAATTGTATGATACACATATATAAATATATTTAAACAGCTTTTTTGAAATTTTGAGCTTCAAGCTCGTGCTCGCATCCAACAAACCATCCAACTTGCATTTCTCAATGCATCGAGCAAAACTGCATATAGAAATGCTGCGAGTTACCAGGGAAACATGAACAGATGTAGGTTTACTGTATTTTAATAGATAGTTCATATCTAGGTCACATCGGTGCACTAGTGTAAAAGGCTGTAGAAGCTGGAATGAATAACATCTTCTTTTATATATTAATAGCCTAAGCGGTTATGGTCTAATTTTGAAGAGCTCCAGCCATAGATATGCAGAAAAATAAAAAAGAGTGTTTATTGTTATTTACTAAATTGTTACTGTTTATCAAATAATTGGTTTTAGAGAGTGGAAAAAAGTTACTGGCCGGTTAGAGCAGAGCGTTGTTCTTTGTTGTTCTGTTGTTGGTAAAACAAGAGTTTCGATTGAATCAATTTCGTCATATGAAAAACCTACTCGAGTAACAGACACGTCGCTATCACAGATCGGAATTATTCACAAGCGAACGTAGCCAGTTACCAACCGTAGACTATTGTAACTAAACCATGATACTGAGCCATAATTACGGAGCTCAACATACCTCTCAAGTTTTAGAAACTATTCTAAGAAAATTTATCACCATCGATATAAATCCTCATTTTCTTCGACATCAAGAAGACAATAAAAGTCCTTTTAAGATTAATGTCTAGCCTAGTCTGCTTAAGCACTTTGTTGTACACATTTGGTCCTGACTTCTGACTGACTTCAATTGAATTTGAACAGCCTTAACGTATCAGGACTTCCACCTCACAAATTACAATTGAAAATTGGTTTGTTGATATATCGTTAAGGTAGGGGCGATATCTGTTAAGGCAGGTGACAATTGCAATGGCTTCTAACTCATAGGCATGTAATTTTTTACTCGTTCTATTGTAGTCTCGCAACTAAATTAAGCTGTAGGATGTAGTTTACAACTATAATTTTCTTTTTGTAATGAAATTAAGTTTGTTTGTTTAGTAAGATCTTTCAAGGGCTTAGGGTGAATAGAAATATTATCGAAAACAAACTTTAGAAAATAACTTGCTAAAATTATGTGCTCCTATAAACTGACAGACATCATCGAATATCTACATATAGAGGTGACATTTAATCCGAAAAAAAAAAACATGAAAAGCTATACTAAAGCTATAATAGAGCTTTCATTTAACTGTTTTTAATTTTGTTGTTTTAGAAAAGTAAAACGACTGACATCTACCAGCGACAGAGCTAAATATACAGTATTACGTAGCAACGACATCTATACGTGGTCCATTCAACTAGAAGTTCTAACAGTTCTAATAATTTAAATAATACAATTTTTCATAGATGGCATAATACTAAAGTTTACTGGCACTATTGAATTTTAAAGTAATAAAAATTACGGGATAATTTTATTAATTTATTTTATTCAGTCAACTTCAATATCCTTATTTATTTTAGGGGAGCTCATGATGGTAAATTCGAATATACAGACGATGAGAAAGAAAAAGTCAGGCCTTTTTTTAGTAGCTAAATATGACTAATGAGATTATAGGTGTCAGAAATAAATGAGTCAGAAAAAATATTAAAATAAAAATAAATATATTTCACTATTTTTTTTTCAAATATTTCTCCAACTTCAACCACTTTAACAGTTTTCAGGTTTTTCTTAACAGCGCTTCCTTTGTTCAGTCTTTTCCAGCTTTTTTTTAAATTTCATCTACCCATCGTTCTTTAGGGCGTCCTCTGGCTCTCTTGCCACTTAGACCTGACCAAAATTAGTGACCAATTTTGTCCACCTTCTTTCTGTCGACCTTGCCATGTGACCAGCCCATTTCCATTTCAGTCGTTTTATATGCTGGAGAGCATCTATCACTTTGTTTTTTTTTGCGTGTCTTACGATTTTTGTATTCAAGTAGGCTTTATAAACTTTTGAAACGTCATGTTATTATCACATTGTTGATACAGTGTTGAATTAAATGTAGAGCAACTATCGGTTGGGAAAGTAAATTCTACCGAGAAGAACCAGCAAGAAACTCAGTGGTCTCTCTCTTCCACCATTTTAATTACACCGTCAGTATGCGAGTTAAGTAAAATTAACTCAATTTGCCCGAAGCATTTTTTTTATAAAAAGTTTTGTTGGTTGGGTTATTCGTTCCAATATAAAATGCGTTGTATAAGCAAAATACGTCATAAGAATACTAGGATCGCATGAGTGCAAAGATATAGGTCAGCGAGATGCATAGAACGCCGCCATTCCACAATTTCACTTAAATATGCGCAAGGTGGATATTGCAATTATATAGGTGGATATAGGAGGGCATCACAAAATTTCATCCCAAAAAATCTACTTTAGGAAGTTTCTCATAAGAAAATACTTTTTTAAAGATAGAGTATAAAAAAACTGGTTATTAAATCCAATCTACGTAGCATTACTTAAATTGTAGTTGTAAATATTGCTTACACCTTAATTTTTAGCTCTACTAAAAAAAATATAAAATCACGTATAAAAAAAAAATGTAAATATTGTACATGCAAATGAATCTCCTGTTTGCTCCAACGAGGCATTTTTAAATTTCAATTAAGCTATTTTGGGTTCGTAATTTGGATAAAAGATGAAGACCGTGAAGACCCATTTTAAAAAAAACAAGAAGCTAAACAATTTCGTAAAATTAAGATTCAAACGTGTTTGTAAAAACCTACTCGAATGAAATATATTTAGGTATGATTTTGACTAATTTCCAAAACCTTGAAACCGCTGTTTATTTGTAACGAATATCCGTAAAAAAATTATTAGCCTTAACAATTCTATGTTGACTAACTACGGCTACTGTATGCCTGGCCCTCACACAGTGTTGTTATGGAAATTACTATGTTTCAATACCCATCACTACAAAGTTCTTCTGGATAATGGTATGAGAAACGTTTAAATGTTTATTTGGTTGAAGAATTTCGAATCTTGTGTTCTACCTTTAGTTGATATTCTTTTGGAAATGTGTGTGTACCACCTATGATACGTGACACTTACAATTTAAGAAATTTTTGTAAGAATAAGTTTTGGTTTACGTTTTTTTTTTTTTAGAAAGACGGCATCCCAACTGATATGAGCCTCCAAAATTTAATTTTCATTCAATTGAAACTCGAGTTGCAGTAGTAAATAAGCAATTTTGATTATTGCTATTTTTTAAATAAAATGGATTATTGTCTGTAACGAAGCACTTATCCTTTCAAGAGTTATTATTGATGACGTCGGCTACTCTTCACCATTTTCTGTTTCACACATAATTATTGAAATAATAATAAAACGATTATTTTAAATTTAAAAATAACATAATTACATTAGTACTCACAATATTTTTCATTATTTCTCCTCACAAATTACAATTTTCTTATAATAATAATCTTTATTTTTCCTATAGTTTCTTTTTTACCCAGTCCTCAAATCACCATGACAGCTGCGCCGTTTTTTCCCTACCTTCTTTCTTTTAATCAATACAGCTTTAATTTTATGGGAAATTACTTTTTACAAATTCAAGTGATACTAAAAATTTGTAAATGTATTTAAATATTTTGTTAAGTTTATTTTAGTTAAAACTATAAACTTAAATAGTTTTGTCTTTTGAATAACAATATTCACACTGTTCATATTAACTGCTTCTATTAATCAAATCAAAGTAAAAAACCTACAGATAATCTTTAATTTATTCATATAATTAAGAATTCGTTTTTAATCATTACTTAGTTTGTCGTTACAGACGACAACAAAGAATTACTCATCTCTCTAATATTTATAAACAAAACTTTATTACCAAATCTATGTTAGATATTACGTTATGATTATTTCTTATATAAAATGAATACTAGTATAAGTCAATCCTTTAAATTCTTAATCAATGAATAAATAGCCTTGGATCGACAGTCGACCTTATAATCCCGCGTCGACATATAATGTATATAGTATATATATAAATATATATATAAAGAAAGCAAGCTGCTATTTTATTATTTCTATTTTTTCCTACCCGTGTAGGACAAAAGTCCCAAAAAAAATAGATTAAAAAAAAAACCTGCTATTTTATGCAATCAGTATAAGTTTATTTGAATTTTCACATACTTAAGGGAAATATTTAATATATATCTCTAGATTACTTGATAAATGAGACAAACATTGTGTGTGGTTGATGGAGCGAGGTGGGACGACTATCTTCCACGAGAATGCAAGTGATTCGTTTCGATAAGAAATGCAAGTGCAGCAACAACAACATGTGGTGTGTATTGCAAAATCTATGGAATAATGTATATACGGTGCATTCTGAACACTAGGAAATCATAACCATAGAGGAGTTGCGACTAGTAGTGAATGCATTTTCTATCCTTTATCAACACGAATGTTTACGGGCTGCATGTCTTCCTACTCATATGTTGATCTGCGATTGCGCGGTATAATATTTAATCTGTCACTGTCTATCGTATGCAATTTCAGCGAAGATGCAATTCGGTCGGGCTGACATTACCTGTACTAACTGAGCATATTGCTATGTTATACACAATAATATAAATTTTCGACAATGGTAAACAAAACAACTTTTTATTTACTTTACTAATTATCCTATAAACATATAATTATAAAGTATCGAAACGTGTGGACACGGCACAGATACATTTGGTCTTATATACAATTTGTTAGTTCTCTAAACAGTTTTTAAATAAGTACTTGTTACTTAAAACCATAACATAAACATCTATCACGCACGTCTTTAACACCTCTACGCATGTCTACGTCGAAGCTCTACGAATACTCAAGTGCTTGAATTGTTTAAAAAAAATGTTTTTTTAATGTGTGCGTGAAAATAATATTTGTAAAAACATAAGAGTGTAATATAGCCATCTAATATTTGCTACTAACATTCAATACATCCTTGAGTTGTAATTAGGTTTTCCCAGTCAATTAATTTAATACTAAATGTTTGACACAATAAGAGAAATGACATAGCCAATTTCCGCATATTACTTAAGTGTAACAATTAAAAGAATTACTAGAGTTTGTTTGTTAGTTAGTTCGTTTCTATCAAAATCATCAAATTGACGTATAAAGTTATAAAATATACCAGAGTACAGGTTAAGCTACCTAGCAATAACCAGGATCACATGAGTGGAAAGAGTTTACAGTAAAATAAATATGAGTCTTTGACGATTCAGCTAACCGTGAGGTGTGCAATGTGCATAGCTTCGGATGCTCGTACCATTTAAAAAATATACAATAAAATAAATAATGTAAAAAATAAATAACAATGTCATTGGGGGTGGTAATCATTTACCATCAAATCAACTTTTATAGTGATTTTTTATGTGTACAATTTAAAACGTCATATTTTATGTCATAGTAATAATGATTTAATTCTTTACAATATTTATAATTGCTTCTGTGAGGTTGGTAATTTTTTGCTCAAAACGGTTGAATTTTTGAAGTTGGTTAAAAAAATATTATATTATTCAAATTTCAACAAACCTTGCACTTGCAAAAATGCATTTTAGAAACGCTGCAAGTTACCAGGAGAGCATAAACAGATGTTGCTTAACGGTATTTTAATCGATATTTTATCTCCTTAGGTTACAGCGGTACACTAGCCGAGTTGTGTGTAGTGTTGGAATGCAAATACGTAACGGTAATTGAAGGTCCAACATTGTATATGTCGGCGATTCGCATGAGTTTTCCCCAGGATCCATGATAACAATATACTTGTTATTTTTAATTTATATTTTTAATCGTCTTGATGGTACAAACAGTCGTCGAAGGAATGCCAGCCTAAGCTTACTTTGGCATTAACTAACTACGACATGTTATATATCAACAACAAAACTATATTTATTTTGTTACAAACATAATTATTATTAACGACTTAAAATTATAAAAAAATATTTATAAAGTTATTTTTAATCTTAATTATGAGTTGAAAAATAGTAATTAGCTTAATTATTTATTACAAATTTACACATTTCTTGACAAAAATAAATCATTTATATTTCAAAATTATTGAAACACTATTTAATAATAATAACCATCGCCAAAACTTCTATTAAATCTTAATTAATTTAATTAATTACTTATTATAATAAATCTTTCCGGAAAACATATTCCTAACACCATATAGGTATATAACAAATGTTACTGAGCTGCTAAATACATTCTTCATACCAAAATAATCTAATTACGGAAACTAACGAAAGCATTATCTAAAATTGATTCTAAAATTGGAATTACAATTTATTATTTTACATTTTACTTACTTTCTATTCCGAATTATTTGATAGATGCCGCTTTACAGATATAAAGTTTTGTTTAGATTTGTTACATACATTGAAACCAGATGGCAGCAAGGTCGACCGGATTATATATTTATACTAAGGTTATTTCCTTTAAGTATTCCTTTTAGTATTTCCAGAGATAGAATTAAATGCTACGTTGATAAAATATAAAAAATAAATATTTAAGTTAATTTATCAACTAGAATTATCACATAATATCTAGTTCGTTTTTAAGAAATATTCATATTTGGCACTGTTTTAAAAATTCAAAATGACTACATACCTAGATGGATCCGTTTCAATTTGATATTAATATCTCAATCTCAAATTTTATTATTTAATATCTAATAATTTCAACTAACTATTCTATACACGAAACATAGTATTATAACAAAGTCCGCATTTAAAATAATTTCCTGAAACGTTAATTTGAGCATGAATAAAATTGTTAGGTCCCTAGCGCAATGCATGGTTTACTTTTTATGCATATTAGGTAGTTATGATTGTGTCCTCCTGATCGATCAGCTTCGGCGGCCAATCTCAAGGGAACGAGCCAACTACATAGGACTTCTCTTTTTATAATTATATTTTTTTCTCAACAATAAAAAAAATAAAATTGAGTCAGATGTTCAGAAAGATTTAGGTCTAGTTATTAGGACAGCAGAATCTTTGCGAAGTTAGAATTGTTTCCATTATAATTCTCTCATTTACTATTCAAATAATATAACAATTATATTTTAAGACATAAAAATAATAATTTAACTAGCTTACGCTACATAATGTTATTCCTTAATAATGTCCCAAATCAAGCGTACCTACGCTAATTAAAAATAATATTCAATAAAGATTTAATTTGTGGGGGAGGGGACTTGAGCTTTGACGCGAATTAACTGCAATTATTGATTAATTTAGTCTTCAAATAGATTGGGTACTAGAATAACATAAAATAAAAAAACTTCAATGATGAAAATAATCAAGGATTACATGAATTAAAATATTCTTTATTGTCGACTGCCCTAGCATTGCACGGGGTGCAATTTATTAATAAAGAAAATATATGGTATCAATATAATTTATACTCTTTATCACAAGGAACTTTCTACTTATACTTTTAGAACAATTTGTCTGTAAAAGTTCCCTGTGAACCCTCAAAGTTTGGTTATTAAATAACAATACGTTTTTTTTCAATAATAATTTGAATAAATTTTATAAAAAACATTTTATTCAATTAAAAATGAGAAAAAGAATGGAGGAGTTAATAATGGGTCAATAAGTGTGTAAAAATTAAAATTAAAAAAATCTCGGAAACAAGAAATAAATTAAAAACAATATTTATTAACAAAAGGCCATAAATTTGAAAAGGTTTAACAACGTACATATATTGGTATTACGTATATAAAAATATTATAAACATCTATGCATTTCACTAAAATTGACATCTTTTATCTCTTTCTATTACACTACATCTGTAGAAATAATGACAGATAGCGCATACTGAAAGTTAAAAGTTGAATACATCGGCACTGCGCATCTATTTTATAGAAGAATTTTGAACTCGTAAAAGCGTTAACCTATAAAAGGCATAAATAACACTGAGCAACTTGAAATTGCGATTTGTTGTTGAGTCCTTCTTTGTGGCTTTAAAATTTTCCAATTTCTGTAGGGATCCGTGGACGTATACACTCTCCCTTCAAAATTACTTCATCTATTTATAAATCCGAGTTCTTTTCAATTAATTTTACACTTTGTACAGATTAAAAAATATGTAATCTATATTTAATTCATGTAAATTATTTCCACTGTAAGTTTCTGTATTTATTGCGTGGATTAAAAAAAAATAATTAAATAATTTAAAAAAAAAATCGAATAAGTTCGGCCATAAGCGGATGTCGGCTGGTTATCTATCTATCTTTATTTGACTTCAGTTAAATTATGCCATTTCAAATACTTACTATACACAGAAATTTCAATATTTTGAAATACCAGGAAAACATAACAGAACTGGGCATATTATCTGTTATAATAAGCGCCTCCCTTACACTTTATTACCGACCCGAACAAAATGATGCGTAAATTGAAAGAGAAAGTTATGAATTGCGCATCCATTGGAAGGAAATTACGAACTCATCATAATATTTTTAATAAGGTATCTCTTTAGGTTTGTAACACTATTTAGATATACATTATATAACATAATTACAATTTAAAACATTTACAATCAACGTTAAAAATTTCAAAATTGTCGAATTAATAAATTATTAATTATTCTATTTAAGTATTATTTATTAGTTGTGTCGTTCGAAAATTTTCAAAAAAGTATAATTATATCCCCAAAAGCTGTAGATTTATATTAGAATAAAAGTTATACTTAGAACATTCTCTAAAATATAATCATTATTCATTTACTAAAGCTTTTTAATTGTTTAAACTCCTAGTTAAATTTTTTATGACCTTACAAGCCCCAATTCCAGGATCGCAAGAGTGCAAAGAGATCAAACAACAAAATCGAGATGTGCAGAGCAATGCCAGTTCAATGTGTGCACACTTTTATTGCAATTCAGGGTCCGTCAACAGTATTATTAATTATTAAGTTGTTTTGTTTGTTCGAGAAAAAGGTGAAAATTGTTTACGTGCGTTGTGAAAACAGAAACGCTACAATTTACCAGGAGAGCATAAATATATATCTAAAGATGCAAACTGTATGCACTGATGCAGATGGAAACTGGAATGAAAAATAAGGAACGTTGATTGATATTGACGTTACAGTACAAAATCTCCCAATGTATGGCATGTAAATTTTATTTATGGTATTGTGTAATTATTTTATCCAAGTTATTATTTTAAAATATATGCTTTGTTAAAAAACTAATGTGTTAAAAGTAACTAAACTCGAACTAATGAGTCGGTTTACATATACGAAACACATTAATGAATGTAGAAAAGAAATAAAACAACTAAAATTTAATATAAAACAGTAATGCTGCTAATTCAATGTTATCATAAAAACAATTAATAAAGCTGTAGCGGATTTGATAATAAATTTAAAAAAAAATAAGAATAAGCTAAGTTGATCAAAGTAACCTAACACATTTCCATTGCAACAGAGCGCGCAAGACTATTCCTTCCCCCTCCCTACTCCTTCAAAGTAGAAATAATAAATGCGAGTGCAATATAACCTTCCATCACGATTCGCAAATACTAGAAGTGCATAAACGCGAAGAGGTACCTGAAATACAAGCACTGTATTTATTTTTATTGGTAATGAGTGTCTCAGACATGTTTTCCGTTCCTTTGGTATATCTATCTTTAAATTATATATATTTATCGTGCATCATAATTTAAATTTGAATCGATCACATTTTAAAATATATTAATGATCGGTATTGTATTTGTATTGTCCAGAAAAAAAAAAAAAAATTAATTAAGGTTCCAATTACCTAATTCATTAAGATAAATTATTTAAACATAAATCGTACAATATCGTAAAAGATTTTATTACGACAAAATCAACATGAATTATTATTACAATTTATTTTCATAAATATGATTTTAATTGGTAATTAATATTTATTTTCATAAAAATAATTTAGCATTGGTAATTAATACAATTCATCCTTTCCACCGCAAATATATTATAAATTTATTTTATTTAATAATGACTAACGACGCTAAACGAGTCTTTGTCTCAATTTATTTAGTAAGTGTAATGAAGGAATAAAGTGTGGAGTGAAGGAAGAAAGAAAGTGAAATAAATCGAATCATTACTTGTGATGAAAAATGGATACTGTACGATAATCGGAAGCGCTCGTCATTATTGAAAACGGAAATTGACTCAGAAAAAGTTACTTGTAAGTGTTTGGTGGACTAGTGCCAGTGTCGTTCACTACAGCTTTCTAAAATCTGAATCGGAATTGAAAAAATTCAAATCCGATGCGGCAGTCCAAGCCGCCTTCAAAGAGTTTATTGATTCTCGCCCCCATGGTTTTTCTAGCAAAGGGATCAATGAACTACATATGAGATGGCAGAAGTGCATAGATAACAACAGTGCATACTTTGATCAATTAAATATATTTTACAAAAAATAAATTGACTTTATATTCCTTCCGCACAAAACGCCAATTTCATATGTAAGGACTTCATATTTTGTATTCGTTTTACATTAGACCTAGAGATAAAAGTAATTAGTAAATAAGTAAAGTAAGTAAAAAAAAGGTTTAGTTAGTATTCTTCATTATTCTAATATTAGTACATATTATGTTAAATATATAAAAAAATGTATATATTAGGAAGCGCCGCTAGTCTAGTATTAGTGTGAGGACTGCACTACGAAAGATAGACCCCACGGCACGCATTTCTGACTTTCGAAGTTATGTCTTGCCTTAAATCAGCAACTGGGCCAGTGTGAAAAACAATTTACCCTAACTGTTCTTATATTAAGAAAAGGCTCGTGCCGAGCACTGCCCATATAATAATATACTTTGTATTTAATTTAATCAAAATCGATTCATGGTTTAGTTTAGATAAGTGTAACAGAAAGACACATTACGAAATAGGTAAACACACAAATAGTAATTGTTTCCATTATATGTTTCCAGCGATAAATATTAAATGATATCTTATATATTAATAGCATAAGACTATTTTTGTCCCAGTGATTATGGGACGGTAGCTGCACATAAAAAATCGGTTATAGTCTCATTTTGAAGAGCTCTAGCCGTAAATGTGCAAAAAAATTAAGAGGATTCTTAATTGCAATTAATTATTGTTTCAACAAAGAATTAGTTTTAGAGACCGGAGTAAAGTTATACTGGCCGGTTAGAAAAAAAATGAAAACGTTAACCTAACAACTGAACTTTTGGCGCCAAATGTAGACGAGTGACTTGCAGTTTACAATTAAATTAAATCAAAACAAAACCTGTCATAGGTTTTGAAATTCCTAAAAAATAATTTGAATAAACGCGAAGTTTTGCGGGATATCAACTAGTATACTATTAAAATATCTAATCATTTGGATAACCGACGAGCCAGTTTTCGAAGGTAAAGGCGAAAAACGATAGCTTTTCCTTAATTTTTAGTATTGTGAAATATAGCATGAAATATTACATTTACAATATCCTGTGCGTTAAAAATTAAGTCTGATTTATTTATAAATAAGGAGATTTTAAGAAATTGTGTTTAACTGAATAATATATGTTTAAGCTAACAGAATGCTTTTGTTAATAAGATTTGTAATAAATAAAAAATGTCTTTGGAAAATTTGGCACCCTGGCAGGCAAGCGCATGACTGCAGTTATTGATTAATAATGTCTTCCGAGGAATTGGGTACTAGCATTACATAAAATATGAGGAAGTAAAAAATCGTTCTAATTGTAACTCTATCGTCGACAACATTTGGCTTGAGAAATGCATTGGCCAAGTTTATATGACTTTTACAACCATCTTTTAATAAATTTGATAGTTTTGACATTTGTATTTAGTTGAATAAAGATGCCTAATATTGCAGTCACTCTGAATGCTATTAGATAACTGAAATTAGAAAACAAATTATGACAAAGTTATTGAATACTTGCTTCCATGGATACTTAAATAAAATAGCTCACTTGGTTTTACGAGAAATCACTCAATTTTTTTCTGGCCGTAAAACTGGCGTTGCAATACTTTTCAATTTTACTATTCTGATGGGATAAATATTTTTTTTTCAGATACAGTTAATTTGTATCTAATATCTATTCAAAATACCAAAAAAAGATATTTAAAAAAATGTTTCCATCAAACCCCTGGGTGCTCTTTATACGAGCACAGGTTAAACTACCTTGTAATAATACCAGAATCGCATGAATGCAAAGAGTAAAATCGAACTAAAACATCGAAGTGCATTGCTCAGCACCATATCGTACTTTTACTTCCAATGAGCGTACACTAGTATGACAATTCAAACTGCATCTTGTGAGGTGCGGTCTCGCCTTCTTATCAAACGAAACTAGTCTAATCAAAACTATTAAAAGCTTATCGAAAGATTTTAGAGTTAATCGAGCAACAAGTGTTCACCATGACATTTTAAATAATTAAATTAAATAAAGCTAAATAATGCGTAAATACTTTTTTAATTATATATATGAAAAGTTAATAATTCTGAAATGTCTTGACACTGTCAAGAAGAATTGTCAGAAGTGTCAAGTTGACACTCTATTAATTTGAGTATTCCATTTAAATCCCTTGTAAGAGTCAATTTCTTTTAAAGGTCAGATTAGTTTATTGCTTTTAGAATTAAGATAGGTTCAAGTTCCCAGAAAACGACTATTTAAAGCACGTAATTATTTATTTAAGAAAATTTGGACTAAACCTAAACCCATAAATTAGTCACTATTTTCGATTTTTTCGTATTAAGCAATATGTTTGTAGTTCACATCAAAATAGTATCGCGATTTGTTGCTATAGATTCGAATTACGAATTAAATAACATATTCACTTCATTATTATTACTTACCATTTTCAAGTAGCGTTTTAATGATGACTGGTGCGGTGCGCCTTTAGGCTACTTAATGTTTCTTAAATTATCATTACGATTGTTGAGTTTGGATGTGAAAACGTGAAAAAATGTTCCGTTTAGAACTTTCATTCAGTCATTATATTATTTATAATTATTATCATCATAGCTTTCGATGGTTAGAATTTACCGTAAGTTTTTATGACAATTATTATTGAAAGAAATAACTACTAGGGTAATAACGACGTAATAATAACCTAAGTAATAATATGACGCAATCGAGATGGTGTCAGAACAAGGACTAATTAAATCTACATTTAACCATTTTTATAGAAAATAAGTACACAGACTATAAAGTATCTCTGTACCAAATTTAGTTGACATATGGTCAGTCGTTTTGGCGTGATTGAATACCGAATATCCATTCAAAATTTCGCATTGATAATATTATTTTGATATATACCAAAAAAAAACTACAAGTAATATATAAACAGTAAAAATAGTCATCGCGATGACAAATAAAGATACATAGTAAAGTAGAAACTAATTGCTTTGATGAGCCAAACGATGAATTAAGCAAATTAGTAAATTACAAGCACTTCTATGTATTTATTTTTTAATTTTTGTACCTTTTTATTTTATTTTATAAATTGTATATTAATTTATTGTTATTTTACAATGAACCACGGTACATTTCAGCACATTTATTCAATATACATACGTACGGTATATTAAGAGCAAGTACAATAACCTCACACCTCGAGGCACAAGTACTAGATCAACATAAAAGCGAAGAGATGCGATTAATTATTATATACGTGAAATACAGGTAATATTCGTAGTTTCAGTAGATACACAAATGCGCACAGTATTAATTCATATTTAACACACTAGAAACAGCAATTTCTGTTAATTTTTTAATAATCATTTCTGATTGACGGGATAGAAATAGGTATTTATTGCGTCGTATTTATTCACAAAAATGAAAAACTTACTTTTATATTAAAAAGAAGGTTAAGTGGTCTATTCTGAAATTAAAGGTAAAATAATATAGTAATCGATAAAGAGACTTAACTCTCTCGCTTTCTTAAAACTATGTAATTCAGCAATTCTGTCTGGTACAAAAAACATAACATGTGCGCTATAACCAAGAGTTTACCAAACAACCAATTGCAGGAATATTTAACAGTGCATGAACTGCCAATATTACCATTTTCTATGCAGATATACCTATGCAGCTACTGCTTCTTTAATTCACTACAGCTATTGGCAGTTCGCAATGTGCTTTGCAAACATCGTCTTCAGTAATCTAATAAGTCAGGCCATAACCTGGCTCTACACCCAGGCAGGATTACTAAACTCAGCAGGATACTCAACAGCATATCCATGGATTTTTTTGTATAAAGCTTAACAAAATTTTACGATTAATTTTATGAACACAAAAATAACAATGCTGATAAGTATTCAAAATATATTAATACTTTTAAAAATAAAAATAAAATTAACATGATATATATTTTTACGCACATGTGGCGATTTCATATGTTTTTCTTTAAAAAATAAAAAAAAAAGGTTGTTAAATATTAGTTCATTAATAAAATTAGCGAACAATGCAACCATGCAACTTGGATTTGAAAACACATTCACATTCTTGGGCTTTGTTCTTTGTAATTTATCAGTCCATTTTTTAAATTGAGTTTTTTACATTTGGCTAGGTCTGTTAATATTTTCGTTTAGTGTTTCAGCTAATATATTATAATATAAAAAGAAAGAAGTAGGAAGACATTTAGTATAGAGTTAATTTTAAAATATGTTCGTGTTATTAATTCGGTCATATTTTTTTTTGTGTTATATTTATTAAATGTGAGTACAGGCTAAAGACCTCACTATAATACCAGGACGGCATAAGTGCAAACAGTTAGGTCATTCCGAATTTTTACTTTCAATACGCGCCCCGCTCATTGCATTTCAAAATCAGACCCGCCCCCTTTTTACTAAACAAAATTATTTAAGTCAAAACTTAAAAAAGCATGTTTTTAGTTAAAGGTTTCAATTTTTTTTTAAGTTAGGTTATTAAATACGAAATGAAATTAAGATATATTAGGTTTTTTTATATCCATATTCAATAAAAATAATAATAATACAATTAAATTGCAGCTAAAATATTGATTTTACTTAATTTTTCAGCTTTATTATATATATACATTAACAGAAATGCAAAATAGTAGAAAATTGAAATAAACATGTTTATTAAGTAACAATAATAAGAGTAAATTATAAATCCACCCTTATAAACTTACATAACTTTCAAAATTTCATTTATATAAAAATTTAATAATCTGTGATCGTCAACATCTGTTCAAAAATAAAAGAGTTGGTATCCGAAATCATACACAAAAATATATTTGTGAGACAGGCAAACTTCCCTCTTTAATTAATTTAAAAAACATTCAAAATGTATATATATGCAGCAAACATTTTGGCGTCTCAGATGCACTTGCAAAAATGCATCATAGAAACGCTGCAAGTTACCAGGAGGCCATAGCCCGTAAACAGATGTTGGCTATGCGTATTTCAAACGATTCAACTCCAGGTCACATCGTTGCACTAGTGCACTAGGTCATAGGTGCATAAGTCAGATTGAATGTTATACAAAGGTATCGTTGATTGAATGTCACAACGCCTCTTTATCATTACGTGTATGTATATTTTATATTGTATTCTTTTACAGTGAATGCTACATTCAAATACAATCGAAATATACAGTTTTATTTTTAATTAAAATTTAATATTTATTTTTGTAAATCCCAATACGCTCTTTATTAGAAGATATTTTTAAAAAGTGATTTGAATATAAAGTTCCGTAATTGAACTCTTTTCATTTGGTTATCGTTTTGATAATACAAAGCAGGAATCAGTGTTGCCAATTGCTACATTTAGTCAGTTGGCAACACTGATTCCCGCTGGACATTTTACAAAAAGGTGATTGATTGCTGCTTGATTTACCAGTTTTACCAAATTATTACAATCTTGTTTTAACTAAAATTCGAGAGTATTAAAAATCAGTAAATTATATTAAAATGGTAATAATAATATTTTTTTATTCAATTAAATAGGTGAAGATGTCATAGCTGCGGTTCATATTTTTTCTTTGATTTGGGTACTAATGTCATTTACAGTTGCTAGAAAATATAGTTTAAGAATTTTAGCGAAAAGTTTTATCATATTTTATCAGCCTAACACCGAAAAATAGCTAGATTTAGCTGTAAATTTGCTAAGTGGGCATCACTTGCGAGAACACGTAAGCCCGATACAATAATACAAGATTATCTTTATTATTGTATGGAAGAAGCGTTATCAAAATGAAGTCAAAGCGTATGCAAAATGTTTATAATGTAACGTAAAACTAACTACAGTTTATTTGAAACAATGTATTCCGAGTAAGTCTTATATAATGTAAATAAAATAAATAAATAATGTAAATAATTCTCAGAAACATATACTTATATATATATATAATAAAACAGAGAAAAGACCTCCTTTCCTCTCAATGAGAAGACTTGGAGCTGATAGCCACACTACTCCGATGCGGGTTACGATGTTTTCTTCACCGACGAGCCCGAAGTGATAAACTTCAAAATTCAGTAATGCTTGTCTGGGTATTTTTTATACTTAAACGGAAGCCGAAATAGCTCAGTTGGGAGAGCGTTAGACTGAAGATCTAAAGGTCCCTGGTTCAATCCCGGGTTTCGGCATAATTTTTATTTTATCATATTTTTATTTCTTGTTAGAGATTCTGCATTTTTGTTGCCTAGTATTAGTATTGAGCAATATTTTGTTCATTTTAGTTTGTGTAATAAATAAAGGATTTTTTATACTATTAGTACGGGGAAATGCTACTAGCATTCTTGTCACCATTCCACGCGGTCATCAATTTTATACATTAACTATTTATAGTAATTATTTGTATATAATTAAAGCCTTGATATTAATAATTATTATGTAAATAAAAGTAATAAGAAACAAAAATATATTTTATATCAAAATCCGTATCAATTTTCAACTCAATTGTAAGTTTATAAACCATCATACTGAGGACACAATTAAATATATACCTATTTTCAAAAAAGGCCACCATCGAAATTGTTTCATCTAAGTGAAAGACTACTTGTATCATTAAGAAACACACAGAAACCTGGATCAGGGGATTAAAAAATGGGTATCAGTATAAATAATAGCTGGGGTTAAAATAAAATAAATAAAAAAAACCTTAAATCGAAAATAACAACACTACACATCTATCCTATAAACTACCAAAGATAGATAGTTGGAAATACCAGGAAAACATAAGAACTGTGTATATTATCTTATATTAGTCATAAGCGCGTCCCTTTCTTATGCATTTGAAACTGCTGAGCCAATAAGCATGATGAGCATATTGAAAGGGAAATTATGGATAGCGCATCCATCGGAGGGAAAGAATGAACACATCACGTAGTTAAACGTAGTAAACTCTTTCGATTTTCTCAAATAACCTCGTTAATTTTTCTTAGACCAAATATAATCACTGAATTCACTGCTACATATATTGACAATATACTTAATATAATTATAAAAAAAAATAGTAATCAATATAACAATAATTCAGGTATACTTAATTTATAATGTTTTTAAATTAAAATTATAAATCTCCAAAACCAAATTAGCTTCCTGAAAACTGGTTACTACTGGAATATTTTTTAACAGACGCCTGTCACTGGGAACTTATTTACGGAATTCAAAACCGCCAGGAGCGAGCAAGTTGATCAGTTAATTATAAAATCTCTTGCTCTTTCTAAACTCGAAGCACCATAGAGTATATCCATGAAAACAGTTGCTTCTCCATGGCCACCTGGATCTTCATTGGCTAGCTGCCTTAAAGTGCGCACTGCTAATTATGGACTCGATTTCATACCATACATATGTGATATTTAGTTCGAAAAACTGGAAGTGATGAACTAAAGAATTTCCTCATTTAATCTACTAAAAGTTTCTGTCATACTTTTGAATTTAAATCAAGATTATCATACGTTTGTCCTCAGTAAAAGAACCTTTTGTAATCGAAAGCGACAACTAATTTGTATAATATAATGCTGCAGCCCTATGTAATGCTTATATTGTTTAGAGAATTGCCTGAATCTGTAGGACAACTAGCATCAAAAACCACTCTAATTGTATCCGAGCCTAACTAAAATATCCCATTATATGGAAATAATACACCGTTGACCACTAGGTGACAGCTCCGCAGGATACGCGGTTAGAAAAGTTAGTTCAACTATCCCACCGCTGAAAATAGAATTTGTAGGACAATGTGACTTTTAAATTATATAAATATTTACTAAGTAAAACAAAAAACTGCTGGTTAGTAATAATTTTTAATGACTTCGGTATCGATACATATTGGAAGGAGGGGGATTCTTTGATTAAGCCGTATTTTTGTAGGATAAATATTTTTATTTTTTAAATAATTTACAGACAGTTTGGTGAACCAAAATAAAAACATGAAATACAAACTGCTCCAACCCTTTTTTAATGTTCTCTAAATTTTGCTTTTATGAAAAATATGAATAAAAAATCCTAACCAAGTAATATTAACAACAATAATATTGTTGAGCAAGCATATTATATTACGTATCTTATTAACATAAATTTAGTTGTATTAAAAATACTGTTTGATAGTAAATATATTTTATTAGTCAATTGGCCATTTTTAACTTTGTCCTAGGCCGGAGTTTCTAGTTCTGTAAATACGATTATAAGCTCTTCTTTATCATGCGTCCATCCATTTTTGTTATTAGTAATACTAACTTTAATTACTAAAAAAATATAAGTAACGTAATAAAGCCGTAAATTCCATATCAGCTAAACCTTTTTACAATGGCGTTTTATTTCGTTTTAATAGTATATGTGTTTATTCGATAATTTTATCAGCCTTTATATTAAGAGGTTTGTAACGGCACTAAAACTCCTTTCGACAAGGTATGACGAGGGAAAAGCTATTAAAAATTTCCTTGCGATTTCCCACAGTCCAGGATATTTTTCGGGTATTTCTGCGTGCAGCCAAAATGTTTGGTAGCCTTTTCTAAATTTCACCTTCAGCTCCTCATTGGTGCTTAGCTCGAGCAGCAGTAATATAACATTGGCCACTTCCGTTTCATCAAATGGATGTATGGTCCATGGTGGTATATCCATCGTCAGCATATCTTCAAACCTGGTTTTGAAGTCATCATGCAGGGCACTTAAATGTTGACTGTAGGTATGGATATCCTCATCAATACATTCTACCTGCGACAAGTTTGGAAATGAGAGAATTCGCGCCGACTAATGCTTTACTTCATAAATTTCAATTTCCCAAGAAAAGCCGAAATTATCCCCTTTGTTTTTATTAAATTCAGGCTGTCACCTTGTAACTGCAAGTTAATATCATTAAATTTTTTAAACAAATCTGTCAAATACGCAATGTCTGCTTTGAATTTGAACAAGTTTTCTTTTAAATCTGGATCTCGACTTTCTAGGAACTCTAATACGGAATCGAAAACAGAGTAAAATCTCGTTAAGCATGCACCTTTCGACAACCAGCGTACTTCAGTATGTAAGAGCAGTCGTTGGAAGTCTTCATTATTTTCGTCGCACAATTGAGCAAATAAACACGTATTCAATGCATTGCTTCTGATTTTGTTGACAGCTTTTATTACAAAATGAAGAGATTGTTTCAACTTGTCACTTAAATGGTTTGCCACAAGATGTTGTAGGTGGATTACGCAATGAATAGCTGTAAGTCCTGGTATAATTCTTTTGAGATGACTTATAAACCCACGATATCGCCTGATCATCGCAGGAGCTCCGTCTCTTGACACTGAAATAATGTTTGTAAATGAAATCGATTTTTCCGTAAAAAAATTACTTAGGACTTTAGATATTGATTCGCCTTTAGCGTCAGTCTCCAAAATTCTGGCAAATAGCAATTCTTCGTGAATTTCTTCCTCCATAATAAATCGGACATATGCCAATAAAAAATGGGTAAACAATTTGGGAATCCCTGGGTTAAATGATAACGAAATTAGCATTTATGTACATACAAAGTATTTATAGTTAAGTATAAAATAAAATATTTATTTATTTTTAAAACAAATAAATTATTATTACATAATGAATAAAACTAAAAACAAAAACCTTTTTCTCACAATTTATGAAGCTCTCGATTATTTTATTTTTTTTTAATTATTAGTTTTAAACGAATTATATATATATATATATATATATTAAGTACATAGAGTTTTGAGGCATGGATGAGGGAGAGTGTTGGACGTGCGTAATAAAATAGATGGTTTGGCGCATGATTAAAACTATTGATTGAAATAGCTGTTAGACAGACTGAAGTACTAGGACTCCATAAACATGAAGGTGAATATGACTATGCTGCATATCTATAGCCCAGCGCCTGTAAGTTGGTTTTTAAGATTACACGAGTAAGATACAAAGTCAGTAAAAATCGCATCATTTTAACATAATCAATACTATAATGTTTTTGAAATCACCTTAAATTCTTTTATGCATAAAATATTATAATTAAAAATCTACTTCCTTATTTACTTAGCTACGTCACTTAGTTACAATCATTTAATGAAAACAAGAAGTAAAGATAAGTAAGTAACTTAAACACATCAGGTTACCGACTCCGCCATTTCATAACATCCTTTTTTTTCTCGCTGGAAAGACGCATAACGCGTTTCTCTTTACGTATGTGGAACCGGTGCCCAGGATGCCTATTGCACTCTGGTACATCGGAATACCCACTAAAAAACCAGCGCTACCCGCTCCGTCTTTTCGGCGGGCAACACAGAATCGCTTTCACATGCTATCGTGGCGCCCTGACGGTCGTCACTGTACTGAGTTTCTGAACCAGCTATCGTCCTGTTAAATAAATATTATAAATTACTTATAAGAGCTTATTAAACTTTATTAGGTTTTTTAAGATTCAGAATTATAAAATATTTTATTCATAAAATCTAGCGTAGTAAAAAATAAATCAGTCAGCAATAACTTAAATTTCAGTGTAGATGCGCATAACGAGACATTATATAAACTTTTACTTTCAATATGCGCAGCCTGTCGCTATTTCTACAAGCTGTAATGTATCTGAAAGAGATGAAGGACGTATATTTTCTAGGAACAACAAAAGTAGCACATACAGTTTCGAACCTCCTCTCACTTATGCATTTCTAGTAATTCTATTGCATAATTTTAGGTTGTATGTATTTTTATGCTCAGTAGAATTAATTTATACTTCGTAGCTTTCGTAGACGTACTCACTCTCTCGTATATGAAGCGACGTTAATAATTGAATTAGTCAATGCTTCAATCATAGTGTTTTTTTACATAATCTTTAGTTAAACAGCGTTAATGTATGACCGATTAACGAAACTGTTTTAGCAAAATTTTATTAAGAATAGTCTTGTTTGTTTGCCGCGTCAATTCTTACAAATAATTTTGCAATTTCGTCAAACATGATTTTTACTTGTTAGTATACAAAAATGTTTGATTTGCTTTTTATGATGCAAACTTTTTTTTCCTTAATGACACTAGAGTGTAGGCAATCCGTTGCATCCGTGCATTAAGTTACCAGTTACTACCAGATTGCCTGATGCAATAAAGATGTTGGTGGGCGATATGAACTGTGCTATCAATTCAGCTCATGACGGTATCTAAAACGATTTCTCCCATATTTCTCTGTCAGAAGTGAGACGTCATCTCACAAGTAACATTGTTTCCAGCCATATCGTCTTTCACACAATCCATTCATTTCTTTCCCTCCCCAAATCCCATATCCTTATTAAAATATCAATTACGATCTGGTCCTACTTATTCGTGTTGAATATGAAATAGATACTCAGGTATTTCAAGCAAGTGTGAAAAGAAACCATGCTTCAATTTTTTAAAATAGTATCAGACTACCAATCAATCGATATTTCGATACATACTTCCTACATAAAGACTGAAAAAGGTATCAAAAATATTATTTTTTATCCAAAGTGCATCTTGCATTTATTTCCGTATTATCTTGCATCGTAGAAACGCTGCACTTTATCAGAATCGCATAAACTGACGTTGGTTAACTGTATTTTAAATGACACCTTAAATCTAGGTCTCATCGCTGCACTATGGCTTGGAGTTGATTGAACGACTGGAACCAACCTATTTGTCACTGTGCGCGTCATATTTTTTTTAATAAGTAGAATGCTATATTTTGACATTAATGAATAATAAGCCATGATATTTAAAAAAATATATGATACCCGTACGTACGTCTCCGTTATTAATTTATTTGGATTGTTTCTTATTTAAGTAGTTGTTTTCGTTTTTAAAATAGAAACCAGGTATATTTAATCATAAACGTATATCAACTATTAGATTTTACCTCAAATAGAAAAAATTAAATTAATTTAAACTTTATATGGTGAAACTATATGTACTGTTTTAAGTATAGTATAATATCTAAAAATATTTTTCAAATATTATGGACTAAATATTTACTTTACAATGAGAAGTCGGAAAAGGTATTGTTCGACAATTATTTTTTTTATTTTCTGACGTTTATTTAGAATTGTTTATGTAGACATTATCTCTCAATGAATAAACATATTTAAATAAAAATATTATAGATTTGAAGTTTCTTATAATATAAGGTAATTTGCGTCGTTGATATTTGTAACACAACTCAAAACTTAACGAAACATTGCTTAAATGATTATAATATTATGCTGCTGTGATAGAGAATATTTTGTTAAAATATATATACTACGTAATTAGTAACAGTTAGTTATTTAAGCCATTCGCCATTTTCTAGTTTAAACAATCTGAGCAAGTTGAGAGCTAAAGTGTCGACATAGAAATACATTCATGTATGGACTGCAACTATACTACCAATACGAGTATTTAATCTGTTATATTCTAGCTCCTTCAATTTTATGCTGTTCTAGTATATGTGCATCGTAGTTGGAGGTTATTGCACTCGTGGACTTCCCTCCATTGAAAAATATAAACAGACAGTTTTATTAATATTTCAACAATCATAAATTGCTGGAACTTAGTAGACGTCTTGTTTAAATTTTTGTATACATAGTGTGGAAAAGACGATGTAATAATAATGTAGAAATTGCCTCTTTGTTTCTTATAGTACCCTTTATATGTTTATTAAATATGAATGAAAATTCATTAAATATGTTGAAGCAGCGAAGATCCTAAATTAGCTGACCAATCAAGTACTTCAATAACAAAATAGAATGAAGTGAAGTTTTATTTCAAAGATCCAAAACAGGAAATATTAAAGTATAATTTGAATAAAAAATCAATATAATAAATAAAAATATTAAAATACGAAACACAAATAACTTCAGTAACAAAGTTGTATCGTTTGGGTTAATGTAATCGTATTTTACATAAACTCACCTCACCAATGAATACGCACTTACTTACACGGCGAATACAATTAAACTTTTAGTTCTGAGGTTTTTGATATCGGCTGTCATTCGTATGATTTCAGTGGTCCATCTATATCATTTACACGTTTTTTTCCCTGACACTGGTACTTCGTTTTGTTTCAGTCGCAAGACTTATCGCCGGTTGCACCGCGCAACATGTAGCAAGCGTAGCATAATAGTGTAGCGAAGAAGCGTAGCAAAAAAGCTTAGTGTAGAAGTTTAGTGTAGAAACGTAGCGCACGGTATGATCATAGCATATAAGT
This sequence comes from Vanessa tameamea, assembly GCF_037043105.1. Classification (NCBI taxonomy): domain Eukaryota; kingdom Metazoa; phylum Arthropoda; class Insecta; order Lepidoptera; family Nymphalidae; genus Vanessa; species Vanessa tameamea. The sequence goes on along the minus strand of NC_087341.1, from coordinate 11,704,594 downwards.
TTACAACGGTACAGTTTGTATTTTTTATATCAATCGATAAAATACATAATAATTAAACAAATTGTGTGAACTTTTACAATTTCTAATGAGTAATTTATAAACATAATTGATAACATTAAGTGCTTAAATATATATATACAAATATGAATTAAAAATAATTACTGTATAAATAAATCTTGACCGCGTGGAATGAGTAATTAATTATATATTATAAAATAAAAACGATAAAGATGTTCTAGTAACACAACACAAGTCAACCAAAAACAGTCATATTATATACATAGGTACATAAAATACAACAAATATTACAATACAATATATAAATAAGCTAGAGTAAAAGTAGTTAAGTTAATTTGTAGTAAATTTGTGTAGCCTTATAGATAAAAAAGTCATTATATAAAAAAAATAGTTTAGAATACCAGGATAACATAAAAGCTGTGTAAGCGCGTCCCTTTCTGATGCATTCTAAACTGCAGAACCAAATAACGTGATGGGCATATCGGAAGGGAAAGTTATGAATGAATTGCACATACATTGGAAGAAAAAACAAACCCAGAACAATTTCATTAATCAAATGTTTCAAATGAAGGAAATCCATTTTTATAACAGTTTATTGTATAACTTGGTTACTGAAACAGTACACGTATCACAGATTTAAAGTAGGCGAGAATCAAGCAACATGCTTCTCAAACTCCACATTTCGAAAGCCAGAGCTCGCAAGAGTGGTCTTGGTGGTCTTCGATATATTCCTGTTTTGCCAGATTCTGGTTAACTTACTCATTGTTGCTTTGGTCATCTGGTTGTGACATGATAAAACGAAATATTAAGTAATAAATGAATGTTATACTTAGTATATTCATCCCATAAGGGATAATATGCAATATAATATTGCATATTCTCATTTTAGTAATATAATCGATAGGGCTTTAAATATGAGTAATTTTTCCTTTATACATCCTCATATATATGAGTAATTATCAATTTTTCAAATTAATTTGGTTTTGTTGTATTCGCGATGTAAGGAATGGGTTATTTTTCTTGCAGCGCACATTTATTCGTCCGCTATGGTATAATTCGGCGGACAATCAACTGGGCACCTGATAGTAAGTGGTCATCACCGGCCAATATTAATTCCTTACATCGACAATGCACCACCAACCTTGCCCGATAATCACGATGATAAATACTAGTTAAATGTGTCCTTAACCGTTCCCCACATATCAAATATGATAAACTGGATATAGGGCACACAAATTTCTACTCTCCATATATATATACAAATTATATAATATAATTTTCAAATAAGTGCAATGTATAATATACATGATAGCAGTTCTTGCTAGTAAAAGTTTTGCTATTTACTGGTATTAGGCGCAAGGCAATAACTTCTTGCGTCAAAAGTCTGGTTGTAATTCTATTGATCTATAAATACTATATAATTATGCAACATAAGCAGTATAAAAAGTAAGTAGTTAAGTATTTAACTTTGTAATATTAGAAGTATAGTTTACTTCTAATATTGCAAAGTTCAAATCAGCAACGGTCTACCATTGATAGACATACTTGTAAATGGCTCTACTTAGCAGCTGCTTCTGATGAATTTCTTACTTTTCCTAAAGCCTCTATAGGCTTTTGGAACAGCTATATAGTAGTATAACTTTAACTATATTCTCTTTAACTACTTATGTCTACTTTAAATTTAGTTTCAAGTCCCAATAATAATTTCGTCGACATTCAAAAAGCATTATTTCTTAAACCCAATAAAAGTATTTTAATATATTATAGATAGATAAGATAGATGTACTACGTTTAACTAAATCAAAGTTAAAAATGACCAAATTTGTAAAAATATATTATTTGATCGGTTTAAAGTGTGTAAATGAATTATTATTAGATTTTTTAATTAACATTGAATTCAATTTCTAAGTAACCTTTATGGTTAACTTTATGGTTAACCTTAATAAAATCTTATCTTTTGTTATCAACAACATCAACACGAATGTCCTTATAATTATATCATAACATACTTTTACCTATATCACACTGGCAATGGTCTCGGCAAAATATATTTAAAAATATTTCGGCTGACTCATGGTTTAAAACAAAAACATAACTAACTAAAACATTTCAATAGTTTGGAATACCAGGAAAACATAAACACTGTGTAGGTACATCATTTTATTCCTATCATGATTACATCCCTTTCTGATGCATTCGAAACTGCAGAGCCAATAACATGATGCGCATATTGAAAGAGAAAGTTTTGGATTGCGCATCCAACGAAGTGGGAACCTGAACCTACTATAAAATTAACTTTTTAGGGAAGTTTTCTGTAGCATTGTAAACTTTGTTCGTACACAGTACGATGAGGTTTAAGATTTTTCTAAATAATAATAATAATAAAATCGAATAAAGAAAGATACTACATATTCGACAATAACTTAGGAACAATAAAAAAAACTAATGCATGATTTATTCATCATCGAATATTTTTGTGCAAATGAAAATTAGTAATGTCGTTTATTTTAAAAATTAATGTATACTTAAATGTAAAACAATACAGTAATAAATTAAAACAATAGTATAATAACTAAAACCCCATCTCCACTGAAAACAAGAAAAATATAATACAATAAATACAAAATATTCAATATTTATAATCTCATAAATTACATTTTATTTTCATACAAGTATATAGTAATTTTGATATGCAAGCTACCTAGAACATGACGGCTTATCTTAAGAGTAACTTACACAACAAAACATATTTAATAAAGATTGTCTTTTATTGTGAGTAGTTTAGGAACTTCGTGGATCCAGATGATCATGCTTATTGACAAAAATACATTCGTACCGGTTGAAATCATAGGAGCCTGATAAAACGACTAATATTTCATAGTAGAACTCTTCAAACATAATTACATATTTTATGAAATAATTTAATTGTGTCACCTATAATTATTGAAAATCGAAGTTCTCTAATTTTGTCACTCACTCACACACCTATCATCAAAAAGATACTAAGTACTTATTTCTAGAAGGCAACAACCTTCAAATTAGCAATTCAAGTAGGGTTGAGCCAAAATCTGAAAAAAGTATTATTTGTGTAAGTTAGGATGTTAACAACTAAATATTAGCAATGCACAATCCCTCCAGAAAATACTGAGTTTCCGAAGCTTAACCTGTTATCAAGAAAATCTACTTAGCTGAACAATTACAAAATCTGCATTTACCATGTTTGTCGTCTAGCCTATCGATATGTTTTATATGTGTATACCTATATACTTTATATATTATAATATAATATAAGTACAAAGAATTAAGCTACAACTCCTTGGATTTTATGATATTCTAATTTTCAGGTTTATCGAAGAGCTCTTAAATCATTATGCAACCATGCGCTATGCCGGCCGTTGTGAAGGAAAGTAGTTATTAAAAAATAAAGTTTTTTTTTTATATATTATAGGGGGCAAACGAGCAGGAGGCTCACCTGATGGAAAGTGATTAGCACCGCCCATGGACATCTGCAACACCAGGGGCGTTGCAGGTGCGTTGCCGGCCTTTAAGGAATAAGTACGCTCTTTTCTTGAAGGTTCCCAAGTCGTATCGGTTCGGAAAAACCGCCGGCGAAAGCTGGTTCCACAGAGTGGTTGTGCGTGGCAGAAAAGGCTTTAAAAATCGCGCTGTTGTAGATTTTCGGACATCTAGGTGGTGCGGGTGAAATTTAGAATTTTGACGAGATGTCCGAAGGTGAGAGTCAGCTGTGATAATATCTGTAGAAGATGCAGACTGATCTAATATCTCTACGCAGAGCCAAAGGATCGAGCAGATCAGAAAGGGCTTGACCGTCGATAATTCGAGCTGCTATACGTTGGATACGGTCAAATGGAAGGAGCTGGTACTGGGAAGCACCTGCCCAGAGGTGAGAGCAGTACTCCATGTGAGGCCGAATTTGCGACTTGTATAGTCTTAGGCGATGGGCCGACGTGAAATATTGTCTTACCTTGCTGAGCACACCGAGCTTTTTTGATGCCAATTTGGCTTTGCCTTCCAATTGACCGCGGAACTGAACGAGGCTCGAAATATCAACGCCAAGTATTCCGATACTAGCTGTGGCGGCTATCGGAATATTCTCAAATCGTGGAGATACGACAAATGGTGTTTTTTTTGGCAGTTAACGCGCAAACTTGCGTCTTTTTGGGGTTGAAGTGGACTAGGTTTAGCCGGCCCCAGTTCGAGACTTTGTTTAACGAAGACTCGATTTCAGACACAAGTTTGTTCCGGTTTTCTTCGACGTTTTCCCGAGAAATATTAGCACGGCCGGTGTATGAGGTGTCTACGGTACTGTCGTCTGCATAGCAGTGAATGTTCCTGATTTGCAACAAGTCACTGATATGCAGAAGAAACAGAGTGGGTGATAGAATGCAGCCTTATGGAACACCAGCATTGACGAATTTTTGGTCGGAGCATGCACCGTCGACAACGACCTTGATGCTCCGATCTGCCAAAAAACTGGTAATTCAATTGAGTAATTTCCCGGGAAGTTCATAGGAAGGAAGCTTCGAAAGAAGCGCTTTGTGCCACACGCGATCGAAGGCCTTGGCTATGTCCAGACTGGCTGCTAATGCCTCCCCCTTGCTCTCAACTGCTTCCGCCCACCTATGAGTAAGGTAAACTAGAAGATCACCGGCTGAGAGACCCCGACGGAAACCGTACTGGCAGTCACTAATCAGCTGGTACTCCTCTAGATACCGCAGGAGCGGGCAGTTTACAATGGACTCCATTACCTTGGAGAACAAGGGGGTGATGGCTATAGGCCTATAATTGGACGGGTCTAAGCGGTTACCCTTTTTAGGAATCGGATGCACCAAAGCAGTCTTCCAGGAGATCGGGACGACGCCTAATGCGTAGGATTGCCGGAAAGGCACATTAGGCAGAAAGATTGCTATAAACATGCAAGAATTTTAGAATAATTTGGTTTAAGAAATTATTTTAAAATTTACGGTACATTTGAGTGATATCGTTATCAATGTTGTGTAAGAAAACTCCTGTCTATGGTTTAAGTAACTTTAATTATTTATTAAAAAGTCACATTTAACTGTTATTTCATCAATAAATAAATTATATTTATTTTGTGATAAGCTTTTAAAATCAATGTTTATTTTTTTCTAATCTTATTTTAAAAGCCCGCCAAAACTACTTTATCCTTTTCCACAGATAATAAAATCTTAGATTAGGTCATAAGCCAATAATTAACAAATATATATATTCCAGTACACATAAAATATTATTGGTTCGAAATATAAAATAAAGAATAATTAATATTCAGGCACAAGGGTCATAACATCTTATGTTATGTTCCTATCTATTGTATAGTATAGTTGGTAATCTATTAGCGATGTAAGAAAAGTTTAAAAAGTACCACTAGTAGACCAACGCTCTTAAAAAAATATTTGTTATTTCTTTATTTTTGGTTCTTTTTACTGAACATAATATGTCAAAAAAAACTAAAGTAAATCGTCTTTGTTAAGATGTCATAGAAATATTGAACTTTGCCTGTAGGCAGGCTAATAAAAATTATTACAGTCTTTTTTTGCTTTTTTCTGTCAATAATTTATTTATATATTTATATACAGACCCATCTCACTGCTACATTTACAAAGTGTTCTAGAGAGTTATTACGTATTGTCTCCAGCGTAAACTTAAACTTTGACAAATTTAAGCCTCCCGAAACAACAAGTTTCCCCAAAGCTCTTATTACCTTAGACCACATACAAACGCTGCGACAGGTTATGCAGACGAGGAATAACCAGCAGTTATATGAGTAGCGTGTGTAGACTAAAACCTATCTCTGTTGAAGTCTCTAAAACGGTGACAAATTCATATATCGATATCGAAAATATCTTTATGGTCTGCATCGAGGCATAAGACAGAAAGATGTAATATGCCGAATTTGTTCACCGCTACATTGGAAGATGTCTTCAATTCAGGATAAGTAAGTAAGTAATATTAAGCATTCATAACTAATTGAATATATTTTATTTTATCTACGTTTGTAAGACGTTGTAGAACGCAACTTAAACGTCATTCAATCCAATTTTGAGTCTATAGGTCTGTCTAACTAATGTCAAACACATAAAAATAAACAAACATCGTGGGTCAATAAAAATAACAAAAGATATACCGTAAATAAAATCAATTTACAAATTATGCAAATTAGAAATCTAAACATATAAATTAAAACAGACTAAAATGATGATTGCTAAAACAATGTAATAGTGTCTAGTATTTTTGGGTGTTCGATCAGTGATAAAGATTAAAGAGTGACTGGAGCTCCGCAACATTGGTACTTGTGCCAAGCAATGCATCCAACTCCGACGTAGTACAAGTGCGGTGCCGTGTAGTCTTTAGACTTGTGACTAACTTGTGATCGCGACATTAATTAAAAACATCGAAACGTTGATTTGCCGATAAAAAAGTTCTACGGTGTTCTTAAATTAAGAACTATGTAAGACCGCCGTAGAACATTATTACCTAACTGCCTTTCGGCCAGCTGTCTTTTATTCCTTGTTCAAGCCTATTTAATTTTAATCAGTATTGACGGGGGTTTGGCTGAAAATAAAGTAATTTGATAAAGATCCAAGATAAGTTATGAATTAGAGTGCCTATTGAATTAAATGTATGCGAAACCTGACTCAAATTTGGTTTTGCACAAATGTCTTTGTAAGATTTAATAGATTTGAAAATTAAGATATATCTTCAAATTATGTATTAAAATTTTCACCTCTTGTACCAAAAATTGTATGATATACATATTTTTTTATTAAATTAGTATTTTTTAAAATTATTAAATATTAATTTTGCAACTAGCATGCAACATCCATCGGCCAGTTAATGTTTCTGAAGGAAGAATTTTTTCTCTCTGAAATAACTCATAGTGAAAACTATAGTGCTATCATTAGTATATCATATATATATATATATATACATTAGTGATATCATTGGTTGTTTAATATGTGGTACATGTGAAGTAACACGAAAGTGAACACTTCTGTTTTCGCTGATGAATGCCTTGTGAATAAACTCAGCACTGTTTCTATGTATAGTCTATAGCTTAAAAGAATTCAAAAAATTCTAGATTTATATTGTTCTCATTCAAAAGTACTGTAAAGTTGTAAAATGAATATGTATATATTCTCAAAATTCATTATTCTGAAAACATTTTAGGAAGTCCCTCTTATCATAAGTAAATGCAATACAATACAATCTTCATTTTTTTATCTGTAGTGGTATGCTAGTACATTCTAGGAAGTTACCAGATTATTGTTGTGTTGTTCCCCATGTTAGTTATCAGTGGAGGAAATAAGACGAGTCATGATAAACTTCTTTATTGTATTTTTTTTTGATTATTGAAATCCACATATTGATACTATGTGAAGAAATAAAAGATTTAATTATTAAGTGAAAGATAATAAGTACATATTTTTGGTTTGTTTTGAGCTTGGGTACAAACTAACTAAATAGCAATCACAGGGCTGAGACTATTCTCTAGGGATGAGAGAGGAGAGAAGTGTTTCATATGTATATCTTATAACTAGGTAAATGCCTGTAGAGATCAAGTATTTTATGAAAGTATATCTTGGCTAAGGTTTTCTCCTCAATATAAAAAGAGTCTTGTATAAAATTAATGGGCTAGATGACTGATATAAAAAAGTATATTTCACTTCAATTCACAACTTCTCGGAGGTCTTTGTCGAACTATTTTTAAATTCTTCTATTTGTCATTTCCTCATGTAATTTACTAAAAATATTGTTTTAAAATTTGAACAAGGCATAGTTTCACTTGGTGGTAGGGGTTTGTGCAATCCCGTCTGGGTGGGTACCACCCGCTCATCAGATATTCTACCGCCAAACAGCAGTACTCAGTATTGTTGTGTTCCGGTTTGAAGAATGAGTGAGCCGGTGTAACTACAAGCAGAAGGGACATAACATCTTAATTCCCAAGGTTGGTGTTGCATTTGTGATGTAAGGAATGGTTAATATTTCTTACGGCACCAATGTCTAATTGCCTATGGGGGTGATAACCACGTACCATCAGGTGGCCCATTTGCTCATTTGCTTCCTACCGAAATTATAAATTAAAAAAACGTACTTATTCACGTGTTTGTTTACAAATTACGTGATGCAATGGCTAAAGATAATCTTTAGACCATGAAGCAGACTCCGTTTTCCTTTAGTCTTGATAAAATAATGAATTAAGTATACATTTCAAGTTTTGTTGTTCAAGTCCAAGTCTCTAAAAAATATAAAACTATTAATGTCTAACAAAACAGAATGAACGAATAGAACGATGATAAACAATATTTATGATAATTTTAATGCGATATTTTCATATTTTCGCCAAATTTTAAAGCTTCAATTTTTTTAACTACTTAATGCCTTATCATCCTGACCAAATTGATGTTATATGTGTTAACGTATAAATATCAAGTTGTATAGTATTTTAAATAGTGATGGTACACAATAATATTGAAGTTTTTGCGGTTGTTGTATAGATGGAGCAATAGATTAAAAAAACATATCCTTGTGCGCGCATCCTTGTAGCGCATGATCGCAGGTATTGATTTATTACTCTTCGATGGACCTAAATACTAGAATTTCATAAATTGCAGGGACATATTGCTTTATGCATCGGTGTTAGTTTAATTTGTTATAGCCACACTTAATGAAACAATAACTTCTATGTAGCCATATGTAGAGTGTACTAGGTGCAGGATATATTGAAAACAAATAATATTGTACAGTAAGTAAACAGTATTTCAAATAACAGCATTCAGTGCTAACAGTGATAAATTTATTTCTTAAAAACCATGAAATTTTCAAAATAGTGTAAATTAATTTGGAAAAGAACGCCTGCCTAAATTCAAAGAAAGGCTAAATCAACGATAAAACACTCAGAGCTAACCGTTGCAAAAAACGAACTGATTATAAAATGAAGTGCTCAGGTTGTTTTAACAACATCATTGAAGCCACGTCTATTGGATGTAGTGTTCCAATATGTGAGAAACGTTTTTGCAACGATTGTATCAGTATAAACTCTTCAACAACCGAGCGTATGAATCAGTGGCTTTGTTCCGAATGCAGTGCACTGGAGAATAATACAGAAGAGTCGACCCTATCAAGACCAAACATCGACAGCCAAAATATTACGCTTCTTAACAGACCAGAGACTATGGCCAGTGTTGGCAGTTCGGAGACATTTGATGTACAAAACCTCTTGACAGAAGTAAGGTTGCTCACGAAGGAGATAAACCGTTGCCATGAAAGAATCGATCTTTTGGAGGCTACTGTAATAGCTAATGAGTCGCACGTATGTACTACTGAGAGCCAAGAGAATAAGGGAGAGAACAACGAAATGGAATTCCTCAATAGCATCATACGTGAATTACAGGTGACAATGAATGCGCAGACTGTACACCATCTTAGGAAGGAAATTGAACTCTGCGGCATCCCGGAATTACCAAGTGAAAATGTAACCCAAATAACGTTGCTTTTGGCGCAGGAAATCGGTGTAGAATTATCAGATCAAGATATAGACTGGACAACTCGAGCAGGACCGCGTATTTTACCTTCAGACAAATCCACGGGAACTACAAGAAAACACTCCCGTCCCATAGTTGTGTGCTTGCTGCGGCGCTCTAAACGGGATGAAATAATAAAAGCATCCAAAACACGACGAAATATCACAAGCACTGATTTGGGCTTACCTGGACCGGCACAAAAAGTTTTCATAAATGAGCGACTTACGCAATTAAACAGGCTCTTCTTTCGTGAGTGCCGAAAACAATCGAAACGCGTGGGATATAATTTCTGTTGGTGCAATAACGGAATAATATATGTTAGAGAACGTGAAGGGAAAGCTGCTATTGTTGTCCAGAGTTACGAAGATCTTGAACGACTTGTCAATAAAAAGAAAAATACAGCAGACGATACGTCAACTCCATAAACTTTTATGTAGGTAAAACTTTTACAATATTTCTAAGATGTTTTTAGCGATAATATATACTATTGCAAATTGCAATTGCAAATAAACACTAATTGTATTTTAAAATACACACGACAATCATTATTATGATTTTTATCTACTGTATTTGTTAAGTAAACTATTGTATGTTGTGTTTTGCATCATAATTTAGAATTATTCGTTTGACTTGTTTAGATTTAATGTCGATCGTAGATAAGAATAACAAATTAACTGTATTTTTTTTAAACATTAGATATATCATTTTTAATAAAACAGATGAAGATTTTTTTATATAAAACTTTTCTTTTAAACGTTGTAGGTATTGTTTTTGATATCTCCGATGACATTTCCGACGACACCAGTGTCTAGTCATAATATAAGCACTATGAGCTCAAAAAGAGGAATCTCATTATCATGATTATTTTTAGCAATCGTCTGGAGGTTGCTTTGCCAGGCAATATACATATTTTTACAGACATCCGTTTTTAAGATAATAAGAATCATTTATTTTTATTATGCTTAGATTTAAATGGTAAAACATTTTTGGGTTTAGGGCCTTTCACTTTTTTCCGTTTTAGGCAAACTGAGACTCCTTAGTATGAATGCCAGTAAGTATTGGCTGGCTACGAAAAGGCTGATACTTATAATTACTAGCGATATTATAGTCCTGTCTTGCTAAACGTCATTTAATTATCTTATCGCAACATGAGTTCGATAATTTTAGGAAAATATATGGTATTGGCAAGCATCAGTCAAAATGAAAACGTTTTTTCCACATAAGATTACATATAAATAAAATAGTTAATTGCTTCAATATTTTTCGATAATGTTACCTAACGTATATTTAATTTTACGTTAATACACTTATATTATATAAATTTCTTTGACGTTTCCAGCAATCAGTGGATACAATATGAATACAATTTGTATTAATATTATTTCTTCTAAATTAAGTTAGCTTTCTACGACATACTCATTGTAACATGAAGGCCGGATTTAGGGGAGAGCATCCGATGCTACAGGCAACACAAGAAATTTATAAAATAAAAAAACTACTGAATTCCGACGAGTGAACCTATTTACTTAATGAAGTATTTTGCTACAGCTAAATATATTAGTTAATAGATTATTTTGGAAATAATTAAAAGAATAATGTAAAAGATAAAAGTATAAGAAGTAAAAAGTATCTATTATAATATTTAAATTATTCAAACACCCAATTAAAATTACTTGTAAATGAATAAAGGTCTGTTACCTCAGGCTCTCCAGACCTCTAAATCCGGCCCTGAGAACGAGTTATCATTACTCTTTATAACTTCTTTGTTTTCAACAAATAATATTTTTTATTTATTTGTACGTGTGTCAGGTGAGGCATTTACGATTGGATTAAAATATATAGTAGAATGTGTTTTGAAAGCGCTATTCTCAAAATCTGACCCGAAGGTAGCTTGTTTGTCAAAATAATCCAAATCTTCATTGGTCTTTGGAGACCAAAAGCCCGAAGAAAATAAATGAGTCTTATCGTCCGGTCTGGTGGTCGAAACGTTTGTAAAGCAATTTTAATATGACTGACTAGCTGGTTTCATTCTTGAGTCTTAGTATTCTACATTAGGTAGTATCTATTATTTTAGATCGGCCTGCCAAACAAAATATATTAGCCCATAATTTAAATTTTGATATAACATGTTGATTGCAGGGGAAGCCCCTTGCTGAAGCCCCACAGAGGGATACTCATATATATATACTTCTTCAAAGTAAAATTTTGACGCCCTAGACTCAAGCCTACACAGCATGCTAATTGCTAGCAAATTGCCATTGGTAGTGGAGTAAACTTGAAACCTTCCCATCAAAATGATGGGATGATATATACGCTTGAGTGGTATAACTATGTGTTTATCTAATTTTTAAATCGTGTTCAGAATATGAAGTATTTTCTTAGTGTATTACTCGATATAAATAGATGTACTTATTCAAATTTTGATTCGTAGATGCTGACCGTGACTAATCATATTGTAGCGGCCAAGTAATTTGTTAGTTTGTAGTGTTTACGTATCTGTATTGAATGTTGATAGTAATAAGTCTACCTACTTCATAATTAAATCGAATCCTCGATTTATAATTTACTGACAGATGAATATTGTTGTTAAGTTATTAAATTAACTTTCAAGCTTTCATTAAAATTCAAAAATCATTAAAAACAAGAATTGCATTTTACTGTAAGTGGTAAATACCTATGTGTAAATAAATTAGAAGATTATAATCAACAAATTAATAAGGTTTTGTATGAAAATGTTTAAACCTTATAAGATGTCATAAATGTATTTAAGAGTTAAAAAGGCTAAAAGCGCCGTCTTGCTCCAGAATCAATCTATCAATATCAAGTGTATCTTTTGATGAAGTGTATACATACATCTTTAAACTAATCAATGAATTTGTTAATTATATTAATGTTTTAGTATTTCCTATTGTACTTTGATTACTTTCGTGACATTGCTAACGATAAATGTTATTCACTATAAAAATATTGTGGAGGTACCTTGTAATCTTTTTATACATAAGCCTAATAGTATTTCTGTAGTAGGATTTGAAACTCTTTTATTATGTCAGAGGAAAAATGAATTGCATATTTTTTATCTTCATTGTAATTAATAAAATAAATAATACAATAAAAAGCAATGTATTTGAATTTTTTATTTTCTGCGATCTTAACAATCTCCATGATGTTATTATAATATAAATTTTGTTTCAAATATTTTGATGACATGACTAAAATTCAAAGACGAATTTCAAAACATCTATTTTCAGAATTATTTAAAACATTGTTTCAGTAATTTTTAATAATGTTGTAAATATTAATAAATAAAGAGTAAGGTTTCTATTTCATTACATAATACAAATTCAACACATACACATATGAATATATAAGTTGTTAATTATATAATAATACTTTTGAAGTGCAGATTGAAGATTTTTTGTAAATGTTATCACCAAGATACAAAAACTAACCTAACAAAAACAATTAGCAAGTATAAAGGTTTGTCTTTTTCTATCTATCTATATCAATATATAATTTTAAACTCACACTGTCAGCAACAGTTAATACAAAAAACCATCCATGAAGGTATCTAGTAATACCTGTTCATACCAATGTGTCCAGGCGCTTTGCTCATCATACAAATTCAAATTGGTATCTTCACCTTTACTTTTTAAAGATAACCATATTAAACCTATTAGTCTTTGTAACAATGAGTCAGATAGATTTTTATCAACTTCACAATTTGTTGCCCTTTGTAAAACGTCTAATACTGTAGTATATAACACAGACTGTCTTGTTGCTGGTTTACATATAGATAAGTGGTCTAATGGTAATTGATAAAATGGTCCACGTCCTAAATCGGCTGAGTATGAATCTACAAAGTGAACTGGGACTTTAAATGCCGTGATTAGAGTGGGTAATGTTTCTGCAAAACTTATTGTCTCCCAGTTAAAAATATCTGCAAACTTTATAAACAATTGATGCATTTCTAATAATGTTGGTGAGTTTTCTTTCAATTGTTTAACATCTTGCGAGGGCCAGAGAACAGCAGCTGCAGCGCGGGGCATTGTTGCTAATGCACTGCCCTTATGTGGGGTACTATAAAATAGGACTGCCTTTGTCTTTTGGCATAATTTTTCATATGCGGGATCATTTCTTTGAGCTGCATCAACTAATAACTGTTTAACAATAAGGCCACCCATCGAATGAGCCAGCCAGACAACATTGTTTGTTCCAACACCTGCATGAAGTAATGTGGAAGCAAGTTCATCTGCACGTGCTTCTATATCTGCATTTTGTAAAGGACATCCTTCCAACCAATCAGAGAGTTTACTCCAATAATTAAAGCCTAATATTCTTAAATTATTACAATCTCTAGGCAACCAGTCTTTAGGCCAACAGTGAGTATAATAACATTTATCTTGTTCTTCTTGCAACACTGCTACTCTTTTTTTGTTAGCTGTAAATTTATTGGTACTGATAGGTTCTCTCTTTGCAACAATAGGGAGATCATGTAATACAACTTCAAAGTTAGACAAAAGTGCCTCCTCTTCAAGCACTTTCATATCTGCTATTACTTGTTGAAGGTCAGGATCTAAGAATCTATTATTGTTGATTATATCTTCTTTGCATGGTTCACAATCAACATCTGATACAGTTACCTCAATAATCCCAACAGGTTCTGCACACTTTTTATCTCTTTGTCGCCATGTAACAAATACACCACCTCTTAAGCCATGTACAAGAAGAGTATCACAAGTTTGGACACTTTTTGTTCTATACAAAGGGTGTAATAAGAAAAGTCCTGGTCTGTAACAAAATTCTCCAGAAAGATTTGCCAAACAAACTGCTGCAGAACTTGCCAAACGTATATCTTGTGATTTTAATAGGCGGGCCAGTTCACCAATAAGACCATTTTGAAAAAAATCTACCAAGAGATTAGTATATAAACTTAAAACAGTAAGAATTTTTAAAACAGCCAAATCTACTTCTGTGTCATATCTATAACGCAACATTAACTCAGCTAATCGTGGTAATATACCCAATTTAATTAATGTAGAAGTTGAAATATCATTATCATACAATTTTTGGTTGAATAAAAAAATGTGGTGATGAAGAACATCAAGACATAATATACAAAGTTGCTTTTCAGTAATACTATCTGGTTTTGGAGGAACACTATCAACTTCAACTACTTGATCTTGGATGTTTAGTAGATGTTTTGAAAGGAACTGATTGATACAACTATGAGGGTTTATAGACTCTACAGTACTTATCATATCTATAAATTTATATGATAAAAGTTCAGAATTCAAAGCTGCTTTCCGAACATGTATTGGAGGAGGTAGAAAATAACGCAAGTCAGCACCATAGGTGCGGGCAAGAAGTACTGCTGTTGATTTATCAAGTGCTTGAGCTATCTTTAAACAGTCCCAGCTTTTATTATTTCTAAAGGAAGCTAATTGTTCTAAAGCTAAATTTCTTTGCTCTTTATTTCCATGTCGACAAAGCCACAATAACCGCCAAGCTACAGAATGCTTTAAGCTCTTCCATACCCGAGATAATCCAAAAGTATTTGCATTTTGTATATCATTGTCTATACTCATGGTAGCATTATATGATGGATCATCGATATATATGTATTCAGAAATAATTTTTTTCTCAACATCTAATACGTTTGCATTAACAATTTTATCAATACTTCTACATATTTCTCTCAGATGATAAGCTACAATAAATATGCTACCTCCGATCAAAGAACCCACTTTTAATATTTTTAATAACGGTTTCAACCGATCTTGAAGACTCATCTTCAAAACCAAGAAAGATCTCGATTTTCACTTCATATTATACAAACAGTGCTGCGACCTCTTTTTTTAATTTGTAAATTTGTTCAAAATATTTCTAAATAAATTCACATAATATGCGATATTCACATAGTATTTTTTAATATACACAATTTTAAATGCAATAAATTGTGTTAAATAGCTCGTTCTTATTAATATTCATAAAAGAAACAAAAATAATAACACATTCATAATAACCCATATCTGTCAATGTCATTTGCTAATGCTGCATGACACTGATGTCAGTGCTAGTTCTCAAAACTAAAAAAGGGCAGCCAGCGACCACAGAGTACATAACAATATACCAGCGACTGAGATTTTAATTTTAAATATACTTTATATAATTTCATATATCATTTCATTTCATTTTTATATTATACCTTATTCTTAATGCATAAAAAGACAATGTTTTCAACATTGTCTTTTTATGCCTTCAAATATATTTATATTATTTATGTATTTCATAAAAAAAAATATTTTCTTTTAATGTTTATTAACAATTTATTATATCGTCAATGAGTCACCAACCATAGAAACTATGATCTAATGTTCCTTGTGCCTGTAGTGACAATGGCTCACACACCCTTAAAATTGGACCGCAGCAAAAATATTACTGTTCGGTGGTAGAGTGAGTAATGAGCAAGTGGTACCCGGACGGAATTGCCTAAAAACACTACTTACTAAAGAGTGCAAAATATTAAATTTAACAATATATTAAGAAATATATTCTGCAAATCTTACGTATGATAGAAAGGACACAACAAATACAAAGAACTTTAGAATAAAAAGCCAATATTTACTGATTTGAACTTTAAAATTTAAGTGCTATTTTTATTTAAAGTTATAATTGGATATGGACATATAGGACATAGACTTGGGAATATGTCAGAAAACCCGCCTCCTCCTCAAAATGCCAAAAGCACATCCCCTCGTATGGTATGCGCGCAATATCGTCGTCGAAACTATTATCTTTATTATTATAAGTATAATAGTCTTAGTATTATATCCGGCCGGCATTCGAAACCTGGATAGAAGTAAGCCGCCTGCCGTTTGACACAGGTGATGTCCAGGTACGGTTGTTTTGGAGGACCTTACACAGTACCACTGTTGCGCTAATCGGGACTCTAACCAGCACACCCTGCAGGCGTTCCCCGTGGAACGTGATCCTGGTTTGCGAAAGGAAGCGTATCTAACCACCGATTTTCAAATTTCAATCTTTCATAAATGATGAACATCCACACAAACTTTATCTTAAACTTCATAGGTTATGAATTTCAAAATAGCTTTGTACGACAATTTTTTAAATTATATATATTTCAATTAAAGGACGGCTAAATAACGATTTAGATATTTTTCTAACCTAACAAATTTTGAATTTTCATAAAAACTTTCATCCTCCCAGAAGAATAATTTAGAAAAATACTCTCTTAATGTTTAACTTTGTTTCATAAGGAATTCCTGCGAAATTTTAATAATGATATAGGTAACCCACATATTTATACTGTGCGTTATATGTCAGTCAGTCATTTGAAAATCTTATTGCGTAGATTTTTATTTAGTATTCAATTTAATTAGGTAAGAACTTTTTCATAAACGTAGTTTAAATAATAAAAAAACAATTTAATAAAATTATTTATTTAAAAAGAAACAGCTTATAATTACAATACTATTTGGTACCTATCGATTTAAATCTTATTTCAATCTCTAAAAAATATTATCTACCTCTAAATGATTAACCAACTACTAAAATTGTAACAAAAATCGTCACTTTTACTTATTCTAGCAATTGACTAATGTTTTACATAGACTTATCTTTTACATGCAACGTGCAAGAGGTTTAAATAATAGATACATTATATTTTAATACGGACGATCAGCTTGTCTTAGTTATCATAACTAAAGGGTACAGGCAAGAAACCGTCACATTTTTTGTTTGAATAATTGGATCTTATAATTGTATAATATTTGTACTTGTAATAGTTCTATTCTCAAAAATTATAAAATACTTTTTCGTTACACTATGCCAATATTATTTTTAAAGGGTCGCATTTTCTTTTACATGAGGTTGACTTTTTAAAAGAATGTTTTATTGTTTATTAAATACTTTCCAACACAACCTTTATTTGTTTATTATGTTTTTTTTTTTTAAAAAGTGTACTTCTATTTTTCCTGTTTTTCCTGTACCTTTAATTAGGGTACTTATATATATAAAGGCTTTTAAGGTTTCTTATTATATTAGAAAGCTAATAAAAAAATCACCACTAAAATTTTGCATTTATGAGGAGAGGATAGCAAAAAACAATTATACTTAAGACATATGTTAACATATTTTTTTTTATTATTTTTGGTCTTGCATACAAACCTCATTGAGTGGTGTTTAGATAAACACTGAATTCTCTCTTTCTATCATTCGAAAGAAGAAGTCACAGCAAGTTTAACGAATCACCCTCTAAATAACAAAAACAAAAGTAAGTAAATTTTATAATGTAGTATCTATTTATGTACGGTACCAAATTACTAATACAAAAATTTTAAGCAATTAAAGTTAAACTTATAGCTCGATTTTTATCGGTTTCATTTTCTTTTAATTACGTCATACATACTATAATTTATAATTATTTACACATTTTGCATTTACGCAAATCAATTTTGTAACTAAGAATAAAACAATCGCACTTTTATCAATAGATAATCATTAATATATGACATGAACAGGTGTTGCCTCATACTTAGTAAGTGGTCACCTCTGCTCAGAAGAATTCCTCACAGCCAAGGCGCTGCCAATTATAAAATTTTAGATTATATATCGCTTGTACCTGCATTAAAGATATTATTGAAAAATTGTTTTATCATAATATCTATCTCATCCTGAAATTCTCACCGGGTAATCTAGTTTTAGACATTGGAAAGTTGGACGCTTGGTTATTTGAACTGAAGCGGAGCCCCTGGTCAGGGCCGGATTCAGAGGTCTAGATGACCTTGGGCAACAAAGGGGCAAAACAAATATTTTACAGTTGAGTGTTTAAATAAATAAAACAAATTAAAATCTTTAAACTCATAATAAATGTTTCAACAAAAAAAGATAATTATACAAGAATTAAAAGAATCGTACCTTGTATTATTCCTTTAAATCAATTAAAAAAAAATGACATACATATGTGTAGTTGTAGTAAAATACAAGAATTGTACTTATATTTAATTATATCTGTATATACGTAGTACATTAATTGTGTATACTCTAATGTGGGAAAAACTATATTGTGAGAACTCCTCTCTTGTTTAGGTTCCAGGCCTGAAGCGCCGTATGTTCTCCTCAAAACCGGTCCTGACCCTAGCTCTGTAATTTTCATGTTTCATTCAGAAGAGATCACTGCTGAGCGATAAGGCCGCCTGTTGCACCTCATGCAACTTTGTGTAGCAATATTGTAATTTTTAGTTTTAAGTTTGGGTGCAATAAAGAATAAATAAATAAATAACCGTTTTTATCCAATCTACAAATGCCTATATTCTTTTATAAATATAAATTTAAAAAAAAGTGGCTCATAATTATTTTATGACAGGTTAAAAATGCTTATACAATTTTAAAATATTCGCCTCATTCTTGAAAGAAAACTATGTATATATTTAATAAAAGATAATGTAACTGATACCCAATGACACATTTTCAGATAAACTTTCACGTTTACGTTAGTAAATGGAATACTATATTTTAATTAACAACTTAAAATCTACACTATTATTGCCATATAATAAAGAATAATAATAAAGAAATATCACTTTAAATGCAACAGGTTTTTAAGTGATTATGATGACGATTACATAAAAAGACTTATTAAACAATTGAACTTGTTTGAAGAAACTCTTTATAAATATAAGCATATACAAAATGATGAAGGCATATAACGAGACATGTATCTTTAAATTTCTGCGTGTTACTAAAACCTAAACAATCCTTTTTTTTTAAACCTCTTTCTCTAGTATCTTATGTTAATAAAACAGATTTTCATTTTCATACTGTTATATTATATTATTAACAATTTGCGTCATCAATTAATTGTTTATGATAGTTTCATAGCTTTTTCTATAGCGTATTATCGTTTTAGCAGACACTGCACGCGTTCCAGTTGTATCTATAAAAAGAAAAAAAGTAGTTTAAGTTTTTAGATAGATTGTAAAAAAAAAACGAAATTATGTTAAACTATACAGTTAATATTGTACAAAATTTATGAGAACTGTGCATTGACGCTTATGGAGTTATGATTATATATTTAAAAACAGCTTACCAATGATATATACTTCATTTACGCTCATATAATGTGGTCATAATAAGAGTGTACAGGTGTGGAGTTTGTAGGCGTAGCTGGTGTCGATGAGATAGAAGCTGGAGGAGGCAGAGCAGGCAGCGGCGTAGGCGGTTTGCGGTCAGGTGGCAGTGCTGGGAGGGATGACGACAAGTGATGCCCGAACCCACCCAGGCTACTGATAGATGTTCCCCCTAATGAGCTGCCGGATAACATCTGCCCGTGCATCCCTCGCATCCCAGCGAACATCGACGCCGCACCTTTAGAAATAAATATTACATTACATTGAATACATCTGTAACTGTTTTTCGGTACCTTAATAACTATATTTATAATTCATTAATTCCATAAAGTCGCTTAATTTGCTTTTAACATGAATTAAATATTTTACAATTACACATTCGAAATCTCAGAGGCTCAAGATATAGAAGAAAGATTAAGACAAACTTAAGATATTGATGATCAATGTTCGAAAAGGAAAATTACACACAACGCCAAAATAGACATCACTGTCCATTGCATCGCAGTTACATTTGACATAACACGTCTTGACTATTACATCTTAACCTGGTCGTTAAAATGAATGGCGTAAATATATTTGTGAAATGATAGACTTAACAAAGGATTTGCATGAATTCCAGTTATATTAAATAACATTTTATTAAGTGTGACGGTTCCATCGACGGAATGAACAACGCGAGAAACGTTACAACTCTGCGAATTGTGATAGTCACGGACTTAAGTGTTTACTGTTTTTTTTTATGAATTATTTATTTTATAATAAGTATATATCCTACAGAATTTATTTACCGGCTGTTTCAATTATTTTCAATTTGAAATCGCCAAGCTTAAAATATTAAATCACATTGACATCATCGAAAGCATCCCGTATAACACGCATTATAGTAGAAACACATTTTATCTGCCAACGCAATAATTCATGAAGTAACGACCACAGAATTTCTGATTCAGAATTAAATTAGTATTCGTAAAGCTATAATTGCACACTGTAAGTTCCCATCGATCCCGCCTCGCCTGCCGCTCGTCTGTTGTCGCCCACATGCATACATCGGTACCTAATCGCTTTAACTTAAACAAACCACCCAATTGGATGATTTAGGAAATAAATTCTCACTGGGAGTTTCTATTTTCTAAGAATATTTTTGAACACGTGTTTAAAACGAGTTTGAACTCATTACAGAATTAACTCATCTAGGTATGTTATTCAGATTAATTGATAGGTCTGTGATTCGTCGAGCCTTGCAGCGATTAAAACGCACTTCGTCTAGGTATAAGGATCACCCAACCGCCACTACCAAAAATGTACTTCATACAGTATACGCATTCTTTTTAGGTTGTCATCACTTACGAGCTCTTTGATTAACCGGAGAGTTTGCCGACAGTTTAAATTGCTCTCAAGTTAGTAGCTGACGACAGATGTTCGCCGGAACTCTTCAAGCGTTAATCGTATTACTTATTGAAGATATGTTAGAATTTATTTGTACTTGTTGAAATATTATAATCTTTTTGAAGTATTTAGGCATTCGCATAATTCGCAAAGCAAAATCCTATTCATTATTAAATTACAAATGACATAATAATATATTTTCGCAAGCGAGTTATGTGAATCCTGAATGCCGGACATTTCCATTGATGACCACAGTTAAATTATTTTTAACACAGCAGCAAATGAGAACATTTTATTTCATGCGGATACAATTTTCTTGCAATCAATTATTTTACGATGTACACAATAAATTATACGTAAAAAGTCAAATTTTAAATACCTTATTAAATGAGTTTATACACATTATACCCTACAATTATATCGCATTTGGCATTAAGGATTCACGAGGACGCAATATTCCAGAGAGTTTACAAGACATGTACCATACAAAAGATCACAAAAAAAAAATCTTTTATATGACCTCTTTCTCAAGGATATTTTCATTAAGAATATCAATTCGCGCTGACCAAAATTACTATGAAATGTAGTACCTGATATTTAGAAACAGTTGTTTGGACCTATTTTAAGTTTCTGATTCAGTAAACAGGTGTTGAATAAATTCGAAGAGTGTCTGGTATTGCGCCTTCGATCCATCCTATACAAAGTAAACATTATTTCCTTATTAAAAATCTTGTGTTTATATTAAACATATCGCAACTGATATTAGCTTAATATATCCAAAAATATTTAAATGTAACACATTTTTATATAAATCAAATAAAAAATATGACGTTAATTATATAAAACGTGAATGGTGTGTAGTGACCCTAACTGAGCCCGCACGCATCGGGATAATGCATTGTTCGCAGTGTCAATTCCTTGGATCTATTTTTAAAAGGTTGTTCCACGTCAGTTTTTGTTTTGTATTGCAACAAAAATAAACGTTTAAAATGGTACACTTACAATATCCCTATATATTACTATAATATCTTCTACTTTACTTTATTTTATACTTTTTATTGTATACCACACAGGTTAAATAAATAAATACAACATACATAGATCCAGCCAGATAAGAGACGCGTACAATTTTGGCGACCTTATGGCTTATCGCTACATAGCGATCTCTTCCAGGCAACCAACGGTTTAGGTTAGGATAGCTCATAGAATATGAGGTGGATGAAGCAGTAATGATGCTACATAATTACCAATAAGTAAAAAACATTTTAAAAATGGTTGTTAAAGAATCGTTCTTAATAGGTTTTATCCGTATAGAAATATCTGTAGCTAACTAGTTAAATGACAATTAAATATTTTACTGTGATTTAAAGTAAGTATATGTTTGTAGGTAATGTTGTTGTAGGTTTCTTAGGTAGTTATTACAATAGTTAGTATTTGTTATGCAAGTATAAGGGAAAACATTATTCAGACATGTATCGAATTTTCTTAAGTAAGTAGGTATTAGAGTTTTTCCTAACTTGCATTATCCATATTATCACATTACCTCGGACGCGGAATACTATCTGTGTAACATAAACATTTGCAAACATCCATACAATCTTTTTCCCGAAATATTTAAGACATCAAAAACTATACCGCAAAACTTTTTTTTCAAACATTTACTTTCAACGGGGCGTTGGGACTTAACACAAACTTTTATCCCCAATTTCACTCATACGTAGAACCCAAAACATAGAATTCTATATTTATAAGGCCAATTTTTTTTTATTAAGCCCCTCTAGCGATAAGTAAGTAATTGATGAGTCAGTCATTTTAAAATATTATGCGGTAGATTATGCCACAGATCTACTTATATCACATGCAAAAGAGATGTGATCCAATATAGGAGGATTTTTTATAGTCAATGTTTTAGAAACAGTGTAGTTAAAATGTTGAAGGTTTTTAAATTGAAGTGTCGAAAAATATACATAAATTGAGTAAAAGAAGAACTTCTGCGTTCGTACAAATTATTACTAAGTAAATAATAAGTACTAGCGACATATATTTTGAGACATCCAGACTATAAAAAGAAAAAGAAATAATATGGAATGCGTTAGTAACATATACAGTTAAATTAAAACTTTCAAACAAACGTCTGTTATCTACGTTAAATCAAAAATGCTCATAAACGGAGCACTGGGCAACATAAACATTGTATCAAGGTTGTCGTTCTCAAAAATCATTCTCGTATTTTTTATTAAAGCGAACGCTCGTCGGCTTTCTGGCGGGTTATTCTTAAAAATACCTATTGCATTTACAAAGATCAAACGAGTGGAACAAACGCAACTTCGTGTAAACAGTTCGTCTAAACGCTCATATGTACGGAGCGAGTGCTGGCTCTTCCCATCCGTGACCTGACGCCATTATCGATGCGTAAACTGAAATACATCATCACTCGTGACTAAAATTTTTAAATAGCTTTTTACTATATGTATTGAATTTAGAAATAGGATTACATTTTGTTATATCTAATACCTCTTCATTTTACAAATATTTATTTACATATAATAAAAATTTATTAGGTAGGTAAGTAAATTTATATCAAATAAAATAAAATTGTGTTATTGTATTTTGTTAATATTAAAATCTTATTTCGAGTACTGGCCGATTTCTTAGTCGCCAGTTAGCTTTTATCAGATGCATAAAATTTACGTTTTGATAAAATACAAAATCAGGAATAGTACAAACTAATTCTTAAATTTAAAATGAAATAACTTGAAATTATTGTATTTTTTTTATAACAATTAAATTTTATTTTTATAATCCACGTAAGTGCCATAATTATAACGTTGTTTTAGATGTCTGATGTTGTGTTGCATTATTTTTTCTCACAAACTTAACAAAAACATGCAAATTTGAAACTTATTATATATATCTGTATCATCTCTTTTAATATTCGTGATACAGAATATATTGAGCTCAACTATCGTATGATGATGCAAGAAAAATAATAATAGAATAAAATAAATTTAAACTTCGTGTACGTGAATACGATCGAATATCATTTCGGTACATTTTATTTAAATAAATTTATATGACTCGTTTCTACTATAATACAAGTAACACGCGAATGTCTAAATTTAGTTATTTTATGGAGAAGCTGAATAACGCGAAACTGCCAATCAAACTTCCGTTTTGGTAACGATAAATTCTGTTTCATCGATTTCATTGCGGCCACTAATAAATCTAAACCAAGAAACTGTTCCAAAGCGACTTGGGAAGATAATTCCAGGATTGTTGACATTTGTAAAAAAAGAAAAACAATTGTATGTTATTTATTATAAGGATATAATATATAAAGTCGTTTTATATGATCCGATAGTCCTTAATATCCGTAGTAAGTGTGTTGTATAATAATAACAACATCGACCTCGCGTCCGCTTAGTTAGTGGACTGACGGCAGCAAATACGTTCAAACAGTGAACTGGTACTGGTGCTGCCATTGCACAAATGCACATGTTACCGCAGCTTTTACGACCGTCGTAAGGGAGTGTAGCTTCTGAGAAACGGGCTGCGCACATGGGAGGTAATAAACTGTCGATTATCCGGCCCTGATCTATAAGTATTTATTGGCCGTGAATTTATTCCCCTGATCTTAACTGTCTACGAATAAGTCATTGTAGATATTTAATATTCATATAGTACCTTTTGAACGTACCCCAAATAGAATTATAATAATGTAACTTGTTTTTAATTAAACGATACGGTACCTACCTATTACAATAAATTATTTTTTAATAAATAGGATTTATTTTATAGTGAATACATATAAAAGGGTTTTCAAGTATTAAAAGGCATATATATGGATGTTGTATCTGCTTGAGGTTTTGTTAAAATTATATCATCAATAATATAATATATAATATAGCCATCACGTGTCTAATAATGATATTGTGAGATTTAGATAAAGTTCTCTTATGATAAAACCAAATTACGAATGTTCAAAATCAGGGCAAATCAAAGTCTAAATCTTTATATTATGCTTGCCTCTGACCTCAAGCCTGAGAAGAATCGGTTTTTTTATATTTTATACATTTTTTTTATTTGATAACGACAGGGGGACAAATTCTATTAACATATTATGCTGTTCCCGGTTCTATTTCGATCCAGCTTCGACCAAATCACAACTGGATCGTTGTGTTATTAGAATAAGAAAGGTTTTTCTTTTTTCTTATTCTACTAACTTAATTTTCTTCCATGATTTATTTTATTTTATTAAGTATTTTTGAGATAAAATAATTTAATCTTTGGTAATTATAAGACACGTCTTATCGACAATGATAAAAACAATACTAAAGTAACGCGGCTCTTATCGTCACTTATAGTATTCCCAACTGAATAATTAACCTTTAACTATTATAATTATGTACTTGTGATAAGATTGTGAACTATTCAGATAATTCTACTCAAAGTAAGCAAACAAAATGATATGTGCCAACCAACGCATACATATACAGCTTTTATTTTTCAATACTAAACAAAATTTATTTTGTTTATTAAGAAATTATAAGAATTTTCAATAATTTATTTGCTGAATACGTCATAAAGTTATCGAAGGTCCTTCCAAACACACAAACAAATCAAAATCAAATTGTATATTTAAAAGAACTGTTAAAAATTATTACGTTAATAATAGTTTAGACAACTTAAATTAATTTCCTCGTATTGTACTTTTTATTATCGTATTAGTTAGTGCATAGCAGTCATATATAATATACATATTTATATAAGTATTAAGTATAATTATTAGTATGTAAATATTTGCGTGTAAGTTTGTGGCTGCAAAGCCTACCAAGATTATGTTTTTAAAAAAAAACTCTCTCAGATCGGGTTGTCTGGAAGAGATGGCTAATTGTATACTATGGCTAAAATGTTCACCCATCGTACAACACATCCATTTTTTTATTTTGATTTATTTGTAGTATTATTTCTTTTTTTAGTCCTAAGATTTCATTGACGTTAAAATAAATATTCTTAATAACTAATTAAATGTCATTGATAAAAATATATATTAATTAGTTTATTTATTATACAAGTGGTACGTTCATTTTTTAATCACCACTTAATGAATTGTTTGCTTGCTAGGTCAAACTTTTCCATATTATGCCAAAACATTATTTATATATGCCTGCAAAAGTTTCGATTTCTATACTAGGAATACAGAAAAGTGCAAGAGGTTGTAGTTACAAAGTTTACGCGTAGTATATGTCTATATATATGTATAGTATGGATGCGCATAGAGACTCGGGCTGGAAATTTTTCAAATACAAAATACACAATATTATATTATTTTTACAGCCGTATAAAGTATGTGGAATTTAAACACTAGGTAGTGGGTTCAATTTCAGATATTACGACTGAATCGATTGTTTTTTTCGTGCTTGGAGCAGAATAAGGATTTAACAATTTTTTTTTAACTTAAGAGCTCTTTACCCAAATGTGGGACATTTACGAGCTGGTAGTGTATGGTGACTAAGAAATAATCGTTAATAGGTAAAATTATTTCTTAAACTCTTAATACTACTTATTCTACCGTTAAAACAGCTTATAAAAAACCGGTGCAAAGTGCTGCAACTGTAATATTGTGTAAGAACTAAAATTAGCATTTCAGAATCTTGATAGATCACGTAAAGTTATTTGGAGACATTCAAATCTCGAGCGTCCCGAGGACCTCAATGATTTGGTTGATCATTGCAGCGACAAAACTGATGTGATTTTTTTATCTAGCATTGATCAAATCATAAACTACAGTTTATTCATTATTGATAGAATTGATGTTTAAATTATCAATGATCCATACTGCTGTATATATAACTTAAGTATATTTTAGAAGAGATTTAATTGAAGTTGATTACCGTTATAAAATAAATATCATTTTGTAGGAAATTTCTCTAGTTCCATTTATTAAACAGTTGTTCGTTGTAAAATGAATATACACATGCATTGTGATCAAAGCATTTAATTTGATGATGTATTGTACTTGCGAAGTGGTATTGTACTGGTGCTCTAATATATCTAGAAAAGTCTTTCTTGTTGTGAAGATTTCCAAGATATTCACATATCATATATATATATTATAATAATTAACTTATTTATAAACAATTTTATAATTTAATACATTTTATTTTAATATCATGTCAACAATTCAGTGCACAGATTGCAATGCACTGCAAATTGCATTGATATGAACTTGCAAAAATGCATCGTAGTAACGTTGCAAGTTACCAGGAGAGCATAAACAGATATTGGTTAACTGTATTTTAATCGATACCTCATCCCCTAGGTCGTATCGGTGCACTAGAGCACTAGGGTGGGTGTCCCCCACCGGAATGAATAACCGTTTCGTTGATTGAACGTTTAAAATCTCCCTATGTCTGTTAGTCGTGTTTGTATTATATATTATTTATGTTGTACTAATTTATTTTTTAAATAAGTTAGTTAGTAATAAGTTAAGATACTTTTTTAATATTTTTAATTTGAGTAAAGTATTTAAATATAGTAATATTTTTTTTATTTTCTTTCGAGTAGAGTTTATTAAATAATTTGAAAAGTCGAATTTTAATTTCTTTATGTATGTGAGCAATTACCATTTAGCAATTACAATAGCAATTATCATTTTAAAAATACGATGCAATGCAAACTTCATAGTTTAATTCAGTTAAAGAATAAAAAAAAAAGTTTTGCTTACACATTCATAATATACTTGAAAATGTATGGATTTTTTGAAACTTTAAGTAGCAGCCGAAATAGCTCAGTTGGGAGAGCGTTAGACTGAAGATCTAAAGGTCCCCGGTTCAATCCCGGGTTTCGGCAATATAACTTACTTTTTTTTAAATTCTCATAATAATTATTTATATAATCAATTATCTCACAATCTTTCTATTTTAATATGAGTCTCTTCATTTATTAGTTCGTAAAATGCAATTTGCCTTAAGCAGATAGTGAGTAGAGTTGACAGTTATAAAATGTATGTATTATATAGGTATTATGTTAATTTATATATAATAAATATACTTCAATAGCGTTGTTCTGCATTTTTTCTTTACAATAATGAACTTGAAAGTAAAATATCCTTCTTTGATTTTAATTGTGGGAAAATATAATTTGCAATTATTCTTTACTGTACACATGATGAGATCACAAATATGTTAAAAAATGAGATAAGTTAGGAGGTACCTATGTACCTATATGAGTATGAATATATGTATTATACTTATTACGTTTAATTTTAATTAAATTGATTTTGAAAAAGTTACTGGCCTGTTAGAGAGCGGCGCTACGGTTGTATAAAAAAAACAAATGAAAAACGTGCGAACCTACTGCGACATACGTTGTGTGTTTCTTTTAATAAAAAACATTTTATAACTGACTTCTAGGTTGCAGACCTGAATCAGAGACCTAATCAAACACATTTTGATCAAATTCAGTATCATCTCAGCTTGGCCGCAGCGAGCCACCATGGGCAGAACTTTACTTTCCTGCGTATTTTCTTCGTGTCGGTGATGATCGAGAATGCAAATAACAATATTTTAGCTGTTAATTATGAAAGTTTATTCTAAATAAAATTAAAGTACCCATATTGTTATCAATAAACTCCAATTCTAACTGAACTAATGCTATTTGACATTATAAAAATCAATTGATAAAGGTTTTCTGTTTTGGCGCCTAATTTAGATGAGCGATTTGCAGTTTATAGTTAAATGAAATAAAATCAAAACAAAACCTGTCATAGGTATGGAAATTCCTAAAAAAAAATTAACTACTACACGAGTTTTTACTACTCTACGCATTTCTAGGTCACGGATCTACGGATGCTACAATGCGTAAAACTTTATACATGAAATATAAATAAATTAATCAATATAGTATATTAATATCACAGCTTTTGTTTATATATGATATAATAAAATAAGTCATTTTTAAATAATTTTAACGTGGTAATAATCGACTACATAGTAGTAGAAGAAGCGGTCAGCTATAATTACGAATACCATTATGGCTGATTCGTCTATCAAGTTATTTTTTCTATATGAAATTATTAAAAAATATTTCAATAAATTATTTTCCTAATAATGAAATTAAACCCATAAAATAAAAGAAATAGATTAAACTTTAAATATGATGTATTTAGAAATATTAGATAAATGATTAATGTAAAAATCCGGACCGAATAAAAATATGGTAATGAAATAGAAAAACCCACCACATTTAACTTTTAAAAGAATAAAATTCTTACCTTAAGTTGTTTATCTATAAGTACAAAGAAATAAAAATGAAGTGTGTCTATTATTTTAAAATAACTGTCTCTAAAGTTGATATGATTATCATCATCATTTGCGAGTTACCGAAACCAAATTCATTTTTTTGTGAACTGTCGAAAATCGTCACTTAATACAGATAATTATCCTGACAAACTATAACTCTCATTTTCTGTCTCTCTCTTACACATTATTTAAACTTATTTTTTGTTATTGTTTTAATTGACACAGAACTCGCAGAATGCAAGATCGCTTCCTCCCTTATCCCTTATGATATATTCAGTCAATTTATATTATATATTAATCGCAAAGAGGTATGAGTAGTAATTTTTTTTCAACCATTTTTTATATTTTTCTAACATAATATGAATCCGAACACTTTTTTAACTAAATATACCTAACTCTAAAAACCATCAATATAATTTATAAATCACATTAAAACATTATATTTATGTCAAATAACATCCACGATTTCAAATAGTGAGGAATGAAAGCGTGGAATTTTGACATTAAACAGCGCTAGGTATGGTTTTTGATTTGACAGGGGCATATGGAATACCGTTTTTAGCCAATAACGCGACGCGAGCGCGTTACAAGGTCGTTTGTGTTTTCGATGGCATACAGAATCAGGGCCCAGGTGAAATCGTAAGTTCATTAGCATTAGCAGCCTGTAAATTTCCCACTGCTGGGCTAAGGCCTCCTCTCCCTTTGACGAGAAGGTTTGGAGCATATTCCACCACGCTGCTCCAATGAGGTTTGGTGGAATACACATGTGGGAGAATTTCGCTGAAATTAGACACATGCAGGTTTCCTCGAGATGTTTTTCTTCACCGCCGAGCACGAGATGAATTATAAACACAAATTAAGCACATGAAAATTCAGTGGTGCCTGCCTGGGTTTTAACCCGAAATCATCGGATAAGATGCACACGTTCTAGCCGCTGGGTCATCTCGGTACTGGGCCATCGTAAGTTCAGCTAAATAATGAAATAAATATAACCTAAAAGTACGCAGTGACATACTTACATATATAAGTTCGAAGTGCAATAAATCTTCAAATGGTAAATAAAAAAGGTCTTATTGACTCTATTCAAGAATCTATTCGCAAAGTTACTTACTATCACACAATTCATTATTGGCAATTGACGTCCACAATTTGTCTCAATCAATTGACGGACTCGTATCAAAATGCCCTAAGTCGATTATCAAAATTTTAGGAGCGAAATATGTACGGTTTTTTTTTTATAACTTGTTGGCTATTATTATTTTTATGCCCAGTGTGGTAAGATAATAAAAGTTCTTAAAAATACATTTTTAGTAAAAAATCAGAAAATGAGTTCATATAAACTGAACAATTTAAATATACTTTTAGAAATTAAAAGATTTAATTGTATTAAACAGGGCTTACAATGTTTTACTATATTGATAAAAAATGTTCGACAAAAACTTAAAATATAAAGCCAGTCGACGAACGTTTTGTTGGACCTTAAATTCAATGAGCGAATAGAGTTCAATATCCTCAACATTACGAGGCACAAGTACTAGAACCGCATGAAACCAAAGAGGTTAATAGTTACGATACACCCAAAAATATATATCTATTTTATATAGCACTTTCCCTCTCATTCATTTTACGCTCTTGAGATTGCAGATTCAATAAAATGTCACTCATGTTCAAATTAAAAAAGAAATGATTTTAGAAAAATTCGTATTTGTATTTCGGTATTAACGACTTATCTTTGGAACTCAAAATTGGAACTTAAAATACAACTCACTTAGAGTTGTATTTTTAGTTGAATGGTGATACGTACTACTTAAATTAATTCCGTCAATATAAGAGTTTTTGAATTAAAACCATCTTCTTTTACTATCAAATTTTATTACTCGTGAAATATATTAGTAGTAGCCATCAAAAGTTTGAAATAATTTGCTTACTAACTTTATTAGTGATAAAAATATGTTCAGGTTCCTTGTAATTTATGAAGTGCTAGTACTCAAGTTGGTTGAACAGGCAACCAATCAATACTTGTTTTGTAATCATGCGCTTTTCCATTCATCATCGATATCTAATCTCTGCAACTTCCTCTACGCATGTCTACGTTCTCAAGAATATCAAGGCTCTACGTGTACTACACTAACGTAATACGTATCGTATGAAAAAGGTCATAATAAAACAAGTTTATTGCACTTTCCTTTTTTTAGAAACATTATAATTAGTGCTTGCTATATAATAAGTAGATATATATTTGAAAGCCACGTGTTCTTTGTCATAAATCATCAAAAAAAAAAGAAAAGTTATTTACAATAATAATACATGTTTTCAAAAACATGTATTATTGTAAATAACTTTTCTTTTTTTGTAATAACATAAAATAACAAAAGTTTTGAAGATTTACATTTAATTAACCACAAAACAATGCCGCATAAATAAAAATGTAAAATGTTTGTTGACATAACAAATTCATAGAGAGCAATAAACCTCAAGTTACGAGGCCTAAATACTAGAAGCACATAAAAGCGAGGAGATTTGATTATGACATACACAGAGTTGTAACGGAGTATATAAAAAAAGTATACCTGTGTAATTTCATGTTGGCAGCATTTATTTAAAATATAAATAAAAATATATACAATAATACAATTTATAGTCTATGAGTGCGAGGTCTGGAATATTATTTCAGTTATACTATATTCAAAACGACAAACATAAAAATAATTCACTTCAAGTTTATTGACATATACATACATATATATTGTATAAACTTTTAGGTACCTACTTATTTAATAAAATTTACTATAAAAGAAAGAAAGTAACCTCTATTTATTTGCTCTAAGTATTTGCTTTTATTTTTTCCTAAAGTGCATTTAACTGCAGTAACTTTTAGAGTAAAGCTGAACCTTAGATGTCTCTACGATTTAAATTAATGATATGGATAAATTAATAGTTCATAGGTAATTAAAATAGAATTTAAATATAAAACAGATATTCAATAATAAATATATATATTGTGCATAGTAGCTTGTAGCTACTTAGCACATAATATTTTTTGCATAAACATGTTTGTTAGCCTAGTTTAATGTAGCATGGTTTTATGATGAGGTGTTGGAAAGTATTTAGTTTTTAATTTTTCCTAACTTTTTTTTTATACAATAGCTAGTTATCCGTCCTATCTTCGCACGGATAGAATGAGTCTACATAGAACGTGTTTATTGATGAACAAACATACATACCTTTTGGACGTACGCTGAATAACTTATCGAAGTTTCATCCCAATCAGATTAATGGCTTATAAAGCCTAGAAAAAAAAAATTAAATTTCCCGCTTTTTTGATAATCGAAAATTTAAGAATTTGTTTTAGAAAAATTTACACAGTTTTAAAACTAAGTGTTTTCCTGATGTTAAATAAAGTGATTTTTAATCTCTATAATATATTTTCTATTAAAAAAATTACGTAGAACGCTACCAACAAAAAAACTAATTAAAATTACCTAAAATTTCGTCAATTAAAAATAAAACCCAATTATATTATATTTTACGTCGAAAGTTTTTTTACTTTCAGTAGTTTCCCAATCATATAAAGTATAGACAGTCTATCTATCCATAAAGAGTATAATAATAAAATTTACGGATAAAAATAATCGTTTATTTATTTTCTATTATTTTTATTATTATATGACTAAAAATGTTTTAATATCTATTCTTAGCTTAATAAAAATCTGTTTTTAAAACAAATCAAAGCTTTCCAAGGTAAAAAAAGGATATTTTTGAGCTCGCGAATAGAGAGAAGTTGATGGTCGGTCTACAGAGTCAGGCCTTAGTTATTTTTTTAGATATTATTAACGAGAACATACAAAAATAGCCGCTTTGGGGCATCAGAAATAGCAGTCCGTGTGTAAACCATTATCTCGTATACTTTGAGATAGCCAAAGTAAAAAAAGCAGACATAATAAATACATAGGTATGATGTTAATAAATTTTATGAAGCTACTGACAAATTCAATATTAATTTTAATTAAAAATAATCAAATATTAACATCATATCACTCAGATAAGACAAATTTTATATAATTAATACATTAATTAAAAAGGAACTAACAAAAATAAGTCCTGTTGCTAACCAACAGGAGCAATAACCTCACATTACGATGTGAAAATACTAGGAGCGCATAAAAGCAAAGAGTACTGTACAAATAAAATACACGTGACAGTAGCGCCGTAGTGCAATACATACAATTTGTATTATATAACATATTATATTGCTCTCACTCTTACAGGAGCTGCATCCTAGGATAAAACGGATTGGACAAAATAGCGCGAAAATTCAAATTCAATAAAGTATTAAATAAAAAAATATTTTCATAAATATTTTACCACATATTACAATTCACAATTGTAGAGTTATACGTAATTTATAAACGATTGTATATTTAATAAATGCCTTAAGACATAATGTTTAATTTTTTTTCCTTAGATGATATTTTGTATAAGATTTCTCTAAAAGCGCGAAAACCAAAACACAGCACATAACTCTTTATTGTCTATATCACCTTTTCAATATTATTAAAATAAAATTGTAATAACGAATATATGATTAATGAACGAAGTTCAAACATAATCATTATTAAATAATTGTATAAAACATATGTGAATATGCATGCTTTCCATTTTTCTAATCTTATTTCTCACATTTTGTTATTGATAACACTCGGGCTCAATAGCTAATAAAGCAAAAAAAAAGAAAATTGTTTGACAAATAAAAATGTCATTCTTTTTTAAGTCCTTGTTTATTTTTTAAAAAGGAAAGACAACTTTAGAAACTACAAAGTCGACGACTTATTAGTGACAAATACAAATCTATGGTTTCTAAGCCATGCTATGCCATCTTAAAGTTGAACTAGGATATAGCAAAAAATAAGTGTACTTCAATAACTCATTCATTTTACTGTACTAAAATAATGACTTTTGATCAAATAAACGTTGAAGCTTGGGATAATAAATGTCGGCACTTTAATAAAATTAGAAAACGTGTGTTTGAAATACTTTAATTATATAGATAGTTTGAAATAGATTAGAGCTTAAGTTAATACTTAAACTTGTAATGATAGTGATTCATGCATCTTTATTTGCTGAAAAGTGAAAACTGCAGCAATGAACCACCTCCTCGCAGTTTATGAAATGTTAGTACTCAAACTTCCTCAGTGCCCTAATAAATCAATATGTGCAGCCATGCGCTTTACAGAGGACATTTTTTTACCTTTTATGACAATGACAGACCAAAGACGTGAGCAATGACTAGGAGGATGAGCAACGGTTCATATTCAATTCTATTAATATTTAGTTTTACATATTTTTAAATAAGCAGAATGCGGTTTATAACAAAACTAAAAAAATGATATAGTTTTTCTGAAATAAATTGTATCTACACCAGTTCGGGATGTAGATTATAATTTAAATTACCGCCAAGAAATTCAGTAGTTACTCTTTTCCACTAATTAAATAATATGGTTTAGATCGATGCTCTCAAAAAGGCGCGAAGTAGATGTGTCATTTAAGAATGGGTCATTTTGTGCTGTACTTAATAAGTCAAAAAAATATATATAAATAATCATATACGAATTAAAAATGTCTAACTTTATTTAGTGCTATATTATTTATATAGTTTTCTTTATTAATAATAATTGATAATGTATACCTTAACCGCATTCGACACTCACATTATATAATTTGAAAAACTAAAGTTAAAAAATAAAAGATAATCTTATGTTTTTTTATAGAAATACATGTGCATTAACTATTATGTATTATGTTAACTTAAGAGAATTACTTAATTCTCTTAAGTTCTGTGGTCATAACCTAACCTAACCTAACAATGTTTTAATTTCAGCCAGATGTACCGATTACCGATGAAAGGCAATACGTAAGGCTCAAGACCTGGAGTTTTGGCGCAATTTTAGGGAGGTCCATTGGCTGAAGATGAATGATGATATTTTCTTAAGAACTATTCATAATATTAAGGAATGGCTGCACATGATTGCAGGTAAATTTGCGGGAAACGGCAATTGTCGCTGTCGCTGAAGTTTTCGCTGTTATTTGCTAAGAAGCAGTTTTGTTGGAATTATGTCGACGGTGCATGTCTTGGTATGCGTTTGTATCTCACGTATATATCCAATTATCTCCGTGAGTGGTTGTTTACTCTAAAATCGAACTGTTCATTTTCAACAACGAAACCGGTACGACTTCTGTTTAATCGAAATATTATAAAATATTAATATAATGCACATAGGTTATTTTATATAATGTAAAGTAATTTAAATCATCATATCATTATATAGGTAATTAAATAGCCATTTAAGTGAAAAAAAATCGCGTTGCACATGAAAACAACCTAGAAAATATTTTTCAGATATTATCTGTTTTTCCAAGGCTTTTATTGTAGTGCTAATAATTGTAAATTGTGCAGTCCAAAGCTCTATAATAAATATGTTCTTTTTTTTTATAAATACTTACTATAGAATAAAAAATACAAGAAAAGTATATTTTCTAGCATGTTAATGAATTTTTTGAACAAAAAAAAATTGTAGTAAAATTATTAAATACGAGTAGATACTTCATAACCAAATATAACCATAACCATACTTCAAATTCAAAATATAAACCAAATATAATTTTTTTTTTGTTTGGCTTCGAATAAATAACTCAAATTTATTTTTGTTTGGCGGTAAAAATGGAAAGTACGCCAAAAAAATAAAGTCACTTATAATAATAAATTTATAAGGTAACTCAAATTATAATTATAAGGAATTGAGATTTCGTGATTTTTCTTACAATTTAATTTTGTTTCGTTAATTTTTGTACGATTTGGGGCAAATTATATCATAACAACAAACACAAACCCGATTAAAACTCAACTTTACTAAAAAAATATAAAGGGGTTATGGGAAGAACGTCTCATAGTGCAACTCGTTACACGTGTGCTTGTTTGCTTCTACCTGTGTGTATATTTAAATTGTAATGAATCAGAATGAGAGAAAACACTGAATTTCACTGCCTTCGCTCCTTCTGCTCTTGCATACAGGTTTATCGGGACTGCATTTCGCTTCCTCACAACCGTAGCTCCTTGTTTTTATGTTACCTTAGTATTAATGCACCATAGTTATAGGTTATTTCGATCACACGCCCATGTATAAATGGTACATCCTTGTATTTTTTGATATAGTATACCAATTTAGTCATATAACATAAACTAGTTATTAAAAAATAATATATCTCACAACAAAATTCACACTTATTACATATATTCTTATTACTTCTAGCGATGTTCAAATTACATAAGTAATTTAAATTAATTAAAAATCTTTATTCAATATAGAGTGTTACACTTGCTTATTGATAGTTAAAATTCTACCACCGGTTCGGAAATTAATACCTCGGACCTGAGAAGACCCGGCGAAAGAAACTAATAATAAATAACAGTTTTTTTAAAGTGTTTCAATTATTGAAAAACTTATGAGACATTTTCAATTTGCTTTAAGCAATTTTGTAATCGAGTAATTAACTACTCGACGTTGTTTTATTAACAAAACGCATTTTACTTACTTTTAAGGTTGAGAATTTGTTATTTGAAGTTCGACTTTACGTATATCTAAAAAAAAATATGCTATAAAATAATTGTAAAAAAATAATCTCAAATATATTTTGATGCAACATGCGGTCGAATAGTGAAATCAAATACTGACGTGTTGTAAATGTAAAGCTTATATATAATTAATGATCCCAAAGCTATTATAATACACGTGAGTAAAGTTTTAACCTTCATCATTTATAACATTATAAATGTTTTTGCAGTGTTATTATTTCTGACTAGAGAGGTTGAAAAAGGGGTGTTCTATCTTACCAGCGGAATTGAAAACGGTATCACCGTTTATGTTCCTTTGACTTCCTATTTTTTATTCTATTGATTGATTTGATTATTCTATTGTACTCATTTTTCGGTGTTAGATTTATACGAGTAGGTACAAATAAAGAAGGAATTTGGAAAGGATTAATTAAGAGTACTTTGATAAGAAATTGTGTACTTATGACTTATATAGTTAGAGCTAAGCTATAACTAAGAAAAAGTGCCAGTAAAACAAATTATCATCACTTAAAAACGTCTTATCTCTTGTTCAAATTGTTGTTAAGATTCTTTTGATTTTTATAATGAAGGCCGATTTCTAGACCAGACATACATTCCTATAATCACATGAAAATTTCTCGTAATACTAAAAAATACTTGATATGAAAACATTTACGATAAAAAAAAAAATTATTATAATATATTAGCAGCGTTACATTACGATAAAATCCTTGTAGTTCATGAAGTTCTAGTAAGCCATGTTTTCGAACACGCACTTTCCAAAATTATTTTATTGTTTATTTTTTTATTTATATTTTGAAAATGTACAGAAAAATAACAATGAAGGACAACAAAGCACTAATAATATTATAAATGTGAAAGTAACTCGTTCGGTCTGTCGGTCTGTCTTTTACTTTCGAGGCTACGTCAATGATAAGCGGAAAGCTCGAACCCTAAGAAAGCCACCTCTAGAGGGTTTATCTCAGGGTTGAAGGTTAAAAATGTACATTTTTGAAAAAGTTATTAAATATGATTGTAATTTTTTAAATACCAATACGCTCTGTTTCCTTACTCACATAACTCACTGGGATTTTCACTCCAATATGATTAAAAATAGTTCAGGCGCAAGACCGATGGCTTTACGTGCTTTCCGAGGCAAGGGAATGTAAAGTACTCCTACCAATTTCCTGAAGTGAGAATTTACTGAACAAAAAATCTAATAACTTTTTATTGACCTGACCCGGCAGTTGAACTCTCAGGATATAATCTACAGCTTAAGAACATGTATACAAAAGCCATACCATTTTATTACGTAAAAATACCCTATCACCATAGTCAACATAGGTTATAAAATATTATGGAATTTTTTAACTAAAAGCGATTTCATCATAAATATTTAAGCTAAAAACGGCCATATAAATAATATATAATGGTATAACGATACGAACGATAGGCTCTGTGCTTTTATGTAGTCCTGGTACTACGTACTGAACTTCTATAGAAAGTTTAAAACAAAACTCAATACCAAGAAAGTTTATTTTATAAAGTTATTTTAATAGTTTACAATTTTATTTTATTTATAAATTGATTTTCTAATAAATAATCAATTATTATCTAATAATGCTTTTATTATTTTTATTTAGTAAACCCGAATGAAATTCGACAACGTATCTACTTCCGATGCATTAGATAAGAGTTTGATGGTCATTAAATAGAAGATTTATTGTTAAAAACCATTTCCTAATTAAAAGGTAAGTTGGACTTATATTTGAAAACTATTAAAATGTAAGAAACATGCTCTTGATAAAACTTTCTATCATGTAAAAACAAAGATCAAACAACAAAAAGGGCAAAATAAAAATTGATAAATCTTGTAAAAGTCGTGAGAAGCTTAGTTATTAAATTATCGTGTTGCTACAATCCATCGTATTGGCCATAAAATCTTTTCTGGTGCAATGGGTGGAGCGATTTCAATAACGTTCTAGAAAAAAAATGCATTATTTTGCGCATTTAGTACTATTAGTACTCCCCTACAATATATGAAGGTTCCAATTTCAATAACTTTCTAACTAGCTCTTATGTTTTCTGATAGCCTAGTACTACAGGCCGAACTTCATATAACCTCAAAGCATTAAATTAGTTGCAGGGAGGAAGGGATTTTTTCTTTTTAATTTAACCGCATGAAAAGACTGAAATAAAATGTAAGTATGTAGTGACTTCAATTTTTATATGCTTGCAATTTACCGAAAACAAAACAACCATTATTAATTTTATTTTTGTCTGTTGTCGGTGTATATTTTAATCTTTATTTCATCAAAAATAGAAAGAGTCTATCTCAGCCATCCAGAAGTTATAAAACTTTATGTGTTTTTTGCATCTCTATACTTATGTAATAAATGCCCTGACTGACTCATTCATCATCGCTGAGCGTAGACTATTAAAGTTAGGGCCAAGAAATTTGGCGAGTAGGATCGTTTTATTGACTCACTAAGGAAGGGATTTTGGAAGTTCTACCCCTAAGTGAGTAATATAAGGGTTGAAAGTTTGTATGGAAATCCGTCATTTTTTAAGTTAGAAACCAGAAACTTTATTTTTGGGCTCCTGATTAAAAATAAGTAGATTCTTATTTAAGCGTTTCTGGATATTCAACCTTAAGGGACACACCAATGTGGTTAAAAAAAGAGAGTTTAAATTAACGTAATATTTTAAGTTAATCTGTAAATATATTCAACTTTCCACGCTAGCAAAAACGCGTGCAACTGCTACTTTGTTAATAATAGAACAAATATAATTATTATTTATTTATGATTATTACTTATAATCATATAAATAATAGGAAATATAAAATTAATTTATAAATATTAAGTATTATTTATATATATATATTAATTAACTGTAAAAGAGAAAATAAAAAATTACATGAATAGTAAAAAAATCTCTACAAATTAACTTTACTAGGAGCGGATAAGGTAATACTAAACAGTGCGGACTTATAAACTTCCCTCATAGTAATATTAAAAGTCGATAGTATATAATAATAAAAACAATAACTAAAAAGTTGATTAATATTTTTCTAAATAAAAAGTAACACCATCAGTATATGGAGTATACATTGACAAAAATTACGAAGAAGTGGTTTTAGTAGTTCTTTTTTAAAGACAAAGAACAGGACCGTCAGCCGTATGTATATATGTA
Organism: Vanessa tameamea; assembly: GCF_037043105.1. NCBI lineage: Eukaryota > Metazoa > Arthropoda > Insecta > Lepidoptera > Nymphalidae > Vanessa > Vanessa tameamea. The sequence continues at coordinate 11,664,372 of NC_087341.1, read as the reverse complement.
ATCGTCACCTACCTAATAGTTTATTATATTGGCGTATTATTATAATCTTTATTTATTCTCACTCATGTATAATACATTTTTAAATATAAAATACAAAATATATAAAATATATTTAAAAATATAAAATACAGAGGCCAACCAGTGGCGGGTCCAGGGTCCAAGCCACCGGTGGTCAGGGCCCCAGAGAGAGGAACTTCCTCACAATACGCGCCGTGCCGAGGAGTACTGCCTTCTGCATCAGGCTCCTGACCCAGCTGCCTAACGAGAGCCTCTTAATGTGTTGGTCGAGGCTCTTGGTCATTAGGCCATTCGCTGAAACGACTATCAGTACAGTAACTGCTGTATCCACATCCCACATGTCGACAACCTCGTGAGCTAAGTCAAGATATTTTATTTGCTTATCCTTCTCAGCCTTCACGAGATTCTCGTCATGAGGGATGGTGACGTCATCAGGCTTGTTGGCGACAACAGTCCTGTCAGTGATTATAGATCGGTCCCAGTACAGTGTGATATGACCATTCTCGAGAACTGGGTCGGACACATACTTGTAGTATGGTACCTCTGATACCACAAGACCGTATCGAAGTGCAAGTTGTTGATGGATAATCTTGGCCACTTGATTATGTCTGTGTAAATACTCTTCGTTAGCAAGACGAGAACAACCGGAAATAATTTGTCTAAGGGATTCGCCTGGAGTGTGACACGCCCGACATATGTCCACCGTGCCATCCCTCACAATATACTTCCGGTAGTCTGAAAGAATTTGAGTACTTTTTTCAGACGACCAAAGAAACGCTCCTGCAGTGATTGTTTCATGTCGGTCACATTGATGCCTAATGCTTCCGACACACCCGAGTATTTGTAGTATAGAGTTGTATCTAATTTATAGAACTCCAACACCCTCAAGAGCCATGTACGCAGCACGGAATCATAGGCCTTCTTGTAATTTCGAATTTCGAAAATGACGAACCTGTTGTGAAATCAATGAGGAGTAGCTCCTTAGTGCCTCGTGATCCACCCCTACATCCATTCTGAGAGACAGACAAAATACTATTATTCTGTATGTGACTATTAATCTTATCTCTCAGAATGGAGGTAAGGAGCTTATAGACCGTCGGTAAACAAGTAATCGGTCTATAGTTTGTAGGATACGTTGCACTACCTGACTTATGGAGCAGGTGGGTGACTCCGGTGGTAAGGAACTGTGGTAGCGACCCAGACTCTAGAGCTGACTGGAACTGAGATGCCTAGCAATCATGCGAGCTGCGCAGCCATTTTAACCAAAAACTATGCAGCCCGTCCGGTCCCGGAGACTTCCAGTTGGGAACGGACCGAACTGCAGCGGCTACATCTTCAGAAGCGATGGAAATTTCTCCCATTTGGCGTATTATTATTATGTTTATAAGGAATAGCTTAAGTTGATCTGAAACTCTATAGCATTTCATTACAAATTGGTAAGGTTACTTAAGTTTTTAGTATTTTATGAAATAAAATAAAGTTAAGAATCTGAGTATAAATAGTCTCAAATAAAATTGTTACAAATGTATATATATATATATATTTTTTCAATTCCAAACAATAAACAGTGTTTACTTTGGCTAAATATCACCTTATAAAAATCTTATTTTATATTTACGGATCGAGTTAAAATGAACAACAAATACTTTAATATTTAATTGAGGGAGTTTAATTTCAAATACACTCGCCGACAAATTATATAAACAATGGGCTTTGTATTAACTACGACGAACATTTGAAACTTAACACTCGGTTAATAACAAAACATTTGAAATTATTTCGCGTTAATGATGTTAGTAATCATTAACGCGAAACTTTTTGTCCGGATGTTTGTTCCTTAATTAAGCAACATAGGCTGAATCGATTGTAATCTTTATTAATAAAATGTACAAATGAATTTAGTTTAAATATCTATAATGTAGGTATATAATTCCAACAAAAGTATTTTTAAGTAACAACTTAATTTTTATACGTACAATATTTGTTTAGATATGTTAAAATTATTTAGAATCCACATTAAAAATATTTTATCAAATTAATTTTTTTTTAATATCAACACCAACGTCACCAGTTTCAATTATACGAACTTGCCTGAATTATAAAAAAAGTTTTACTGAAACTTTTTAAAAACAAAACTATGGTTATTATTGTGGCTAACTTAATATAATTATCATCGTAAATATGTATCATTGCAGTTTTTTTATTTAAAAAAAAAAGTCAACTAAAATTACTATTAAGTAAATAATAAACTTAATTGGATATAATTTCAAAATAATACATATATAAACGTTGAAATATTCTTCTCATAATATCTTAATAATTTTTTTTTGTATAATGTATTACTACCACATACAAATTATTTTCATTTCTAGCGTGTATTCATAGACTTTTCCCAAAATTTGACATGACATAATAATAAATTTGTGGTCAAATTATACAAAAAAAAATTTTTTCATACGTAATTAAAATGTGAAACGAGATTATTTTCAGATATACACAACTTTAGAGGTTGTTTAGTTTTTTGAATACATTCTATTTAGAAAAATAATATAAAATTGTAAAGTTAATTCACTTTCTGCAAATATATGTATAAAAAAAGTAACAATTATAATAATTTTTTCTTCTGATTTATAAAAAAGTATAAACAGTGGCTATTTATTAGTATTAAAAAAATAATTATCGGTCCAAATTTAAAAACGAGAGACGGAAAACGAAATTATTTAAAAAAAAAATGAATTTTATTTCTACGAAAATGCCTTAAAAACAAAAAAAATCGTTAGTAAACTTATCTTGCGGATTATTTTAATAACATGACCGTTTTCTTAGCTCTCCAAAAATGTTAACTTCTAGGAACTTATTTCAAAGTAGCTGAAAAAAAATGACCACAAAGATCACTATTTAAAATTTAAATTACCATAAAAGTAAAAATTTTGAAACAGAAACAATTCAGTAGCTCAGTTACAATTAAGACATTTTATAATTTAGCCTAATTAATGCTCTTGCTCGAAGCGACTTCCCCTTTTGCGTCCGCAAAGTCGCATTATTTTCCTAAGTTGTGACTTAAGTACCGAACCAGTCAAATTATTCCGCATCATATTTCATGCATTTGTAATTTTTATTTTGTGAGTGATTTTAGAGAGTGATGATTATGCGACATTAAAAAAGCAAAGTTAAAAAGCCGGTTATATCCCACTGCTGGTATAAAATCTCTTTACCCTTTTTCTCTTTTTTTGAACAAAGTTGAAAATTGCAACTATTCTTTTGACGCTATACCTATAAATGACTAAAAACCACGATGCACCAGTACTAAGGTAACATAAACGCAAAGAGTTGTAGCTGTATTTTCATGAAAAGCTTTTATATGCAATAATATAGTGTTAAAAAGAATACTACAGCTGACCAGACTGTTTACGCGCCGCTCATTCATCATTTCTTGCAGTTTTCTCTCTGTCTCTTTCTAGTGCTTAAAACCCTTTTTAAAATATGGGTAATATAATTATTTATTATTATGTCAAGTAGTATTCAGTATTACTCAGTGCTAAAACACAATGTCTTCGTATACCTGAACTTCAGATTCCAAATCATTTTTTAAATTGTACATTTTGACTTCAATAATAATTTTGTATTCAAAAGTTATATTCGTTTCAACTAAATACTTTTTGATCCTAAAAATCTAACTAATAATGGAAGCCTCCTTCTGTCTATTTCGTGGAAGTACTGAAAAACCTAAAATTAATTTTTAGTGTGTAATTATCTACCCATTGTTGGCCTGAAGTAAAAAATTAAAAAACGAAAAATTTTTTTTAAATTGTGTTTAACTCTATTGATTTTAATAAAAGTCCAAATGGTGTACTCCATGTCTATAATATAAACGTAATGATTGAATTTTTAACCATTTTTAAGAATACACTGGGAAAAGCAGACAGACAAAATATTGTATGTTATATATAAAAAGGTTTATAATGTTATGTTTGAAGTGTAAGTCAAAGATTACATGTCGCCTGATATTAATTAGTTGTCGCACGCGGCTTCGCTGGCGTACTCTTGGTTGATCGTCAGGTATTAGGCTAAAAAACTATATTTTATTGGAATTCAAGCTTGCTTCATAAGAAATTTCATCAAATTCGTTTCATTGGTTTAGCCGTGAAAGAGCAACAGACAGACTTACATTCACATTTATAATATCAGTATTGATTAAGCATATTCCTATCGTATGTTTAACTAAAATTATTATTATTTATTTAAGTAAGTATCTAATTGTTTTTATGCTGATGATGATAAAATGCACTATTTTAAAAAGATCACGTATCAGTAAAAGTGAGTTGTAGCCTCGAATCCCCTGAATCCGACCCAGTACCATAAGATGCATCCGGAAAAGTGTGATATATACATATAATATTTTGAAAATTCGTAATATTAAACAAAACGCAATTTTTAAAATATATTACGTCTAATTAAAAGGTATTTTTAAGGCGTAAAACAAAATGCCATCTGCCGTCAAACAAGATTAGATTAGACAAACGTGGTGGTAGTTAATTATGTTTTACAAAAAATAAGAATTTACTTAGTTAATACCAAGTTATACTAATTATAATAATATATTTCGTAATAGTACTTACATACACAAGAGGTGGAGGAAGGATATTTTAAAGACCTAATACATATTATTTTAATATTTACTTATTATATATAATACTTTAAAGTAATTTTATAACAAACCTTGTTTCTGTATTTTCTACGCTTCCGATGCAGGAAATAAATCCTTCCATAACTTTATATAGACATAACCTGAAAATACGATGCAACCGTACTAAAAGTGCATGAAAGTGAGGAGGTAGAGTACAGGGTGCATTCAGGTGAACCTATTTCCGATAACAGTACAGGAAGCTAGCTTAATTCAACATCCGGTTAACGTAGTACCTGGGGCATCAGTGTTGCATCTACTCTAACTACCAGAAAGGACTCGTTGATGGACAAAGAGATAGCATTATTGCTATCTCGCTTTGGTCATAACTTCAGTACTACTTAAAACTGAATACACATATTGTTGTCTATACATGCAAGTGTTGTTGTAGTCCTCCACTTGTGTATACACTTACGATTAGCTTGCGACTGTCTTATTTCAATATTTGCTATATAATCTTTGTAATTTTATAAATTTTAGAAAAAAATACAATGAACTAAGATACTTTAATACGAATTACTATTATTATTACGATATTTATAAAAGGTATTTTAAAAGTGTAGTTTGTCTTGAACTGCCGATATGTAGTAGTAATATACAACAAACACCATAAAGACTGGTACAATCGTTTTAAACTTTAATCATTTTTTTTAAATACGATAATTTAACCAGTGGAAGCAATAAGACGAGAATGTTACATTTTTAATAAAGTTTTTTGAATTATTTCTCCAAGGGCCAAATACTTCAACCGCAAACAGAACCAAAACATAATTTCGCAGAAGAGACAATGATTATTTGCAATAACTTTTTGAGTTTTAACTGAAACTGTTTCAAAAGGAACCAGTATCAATCCAACAGATCTCTTGATATCAAATGGTGTGCATAGACTCAACAATTGCTAGAGCACTTTGCAAACTCTTTCATTGTATGGGCTTCTAGTACTGCTGCGGTGTTTTTTAGCCATAGATTTGCCTATATATCCATTGATTGATTTTTTTACATTTAAAATAAACCGCTATGTTGTCAGTATCCAATCGATAGTAGTTGTTGACAAGTCATTGTGAATATTTCTAAATTAAAAATAGGTTATTTTAGTAGGTATATATGATAAAAAAAATCCTAAAAATTTTTATTAATCATAACATTTAGATATATTCCTCATTTATTATGATAGATTTATGATAATTTTTAAATATAGAATTCGTTTTATTTGTATAATTTAACAGTTTTTACTAAATACAAGTATTTAGATGATTAAATCTTAAATTTATAAATATTTAACTTAATTTTATGTGTAATGTTATATGTACGTTAATGTTCAATATGCGTATGGTATATATTATTATTACGATCCAGGTGAATTGTGCTTGAGTTTTATATTATATATAACAAACAAAAAGTAACGGTATTATTTACTTTAGTTAATTATTATTAATATATATTTTTTTAATATTATAAAACTATTTTGTATGTAGTTTTATATTCAACTAGGTTTGGTTAGTGCACTACAATGTGCGTATATTATAAATATATATGAAAACCGACGTGCACGGATGCGTGCCAATTACCAGGGTACCAGGATACAACAAGAGATGATTTCGCGTGTTTATGACCTATATGTATTTGCATATTATATTTCTTCCTGCTCCTACACAATTATATAAAGGTTAGTATTTATTAGTTACTATAAGTTTAAGTATATCGTCACCTTTACATTTTACTTAAACATTGTTTTCTACTGTTTGTTTGATTTGAGCCTTTACTACGAGTTTATTCAGTTTATAAATATTAACTAAACAAACTGATACATATATACAAGTATTATATTACATACAAAATTAATGTTAATTAATTACCATAATTAGTAATTTCGTTTTAGTACCGCCTGAATAAATGGAAACGTGCAGCTATAGTCAGCACCTCTCAAATCGCAGTATCTCTGTTTTATTGTCATTTGGCATTATAATGTTGTGAAGCCAAAGTGAGTTGTTTGTTTATGTTTAAAATAGGTAGAGTGACTGATAAATAAGCTTCCTGATAGTAAGTGATGACCACCGTTCATAGACATTTGTATGGTAAGAAATATTAACTATTTCTTACACCGTTAATAAACCACCAATGCAATGCACCAGATTTGGGATCTAAGATGTTATGTTTCTTGTCACGAAATTTTAAAACATTGTCGGCCTTACGGGTGAAAATATTAAGTATATTAATTTAATTACATATGTGTGTATAATGAATATATTTTTCCCTGTGACTTAATTACAGCGATTGTAAATCTGAGATTTCGAGAAATATCATGAAGTAATTGTTGTTGTACTTGTGCCTCGTGTACGTAACCTCCATAGTAAGTGATCTCCTACCTTTTCAATACCGTAATTGAATACTATTTCATTCCTTTATAATTTACGTAAAAGATACAGTGTGTTTGATAGAGATATATATTTCCGCTTAAATTAATGGGCGTTTGTCACATTCATTGAGTTTAATAAGTGTGATTAATTTGAAATCTATATTATTTCAACTTGCGGTCGATAAACGCGAGTCTCTTTCACCGATAAGGAAGGCTTTTTGATAACTGTGATCTGTATCTCTATCATTTTAGTCCCTGGTCGATCTTTTGGCGGTATATAAGGCCACATATTTCCGAGGGGTTCAAGCCTAAATAAAAAATTATTGGGTTTTTCAGTAACAGTCAGGAGTCTGAAAGATGGAAGTTTGTATACTTTCATACCTGGGAAAGTACGTAAAGTCGTAGGTACTTCGCCTAAACTCCGGTCGTGTCTGATTTGCCGTCCCATAAGATTATGAGGGAATAGAAAGTGTAATTGTGTTTGTGCACTTATGCACTAAACGTCCTTGCAGTTAGCTGGTCCCCTACAGATTGGCCTTTGTGTGGTCTGAAATCGGACGACACCAATATCATTTCGATCCCAAGAAACTTCCACTAATAGATTGTCAAAGCTTCCGCTTTTTGACGACTCCTAAATAAAGCTGTGTGTTTACAGTCATTCGGGAGTGTTCCTCAACACCTGCCTTTCGTACTGGTTATTTCATGATAATTCAACGTTAAAATTCTGCCACATGACAAATATTGAAAGAATTGGGATTTACTGTGTGAACTTTTTTTGTTACCTATTGATAATTATAATTTATATTTTTTGTTTACAAAAACTTAAACTTATAATCAACCGTAGAAGACAATATGCACGCATGTTACTAAGCAGTTGCATGATTTATTTCGACACAACATTCTCAAGTACGCATGCATAATTTACAAGTTCTTCTAAGAGCAGAGGACGATAAATCATTCATTATCGAAATTGGGCGCAGTTTACCCTCACACGTAGCTACTGTTAATCGGCGTTCAACGCTCACGGTAAGTCAAGAGCACTTGACATGAGCCAGAGTTACAAGGGATCTCGCTGTCGACACTTTCAAGAACTGTGTAGAAATGTATTCGGTATATTTCGGCGCGTTCTCATAGTTTCATTCGACGACTCAACCGCTCTACACTTATGTTAAGCTAATGTCTATGCGCATGAAGTGTAATGTATGACTAATTAATAATGAGATAAAAAATCATATTGGACTTATGTAGATATTTTTATAGTTAAATGATTAGCTGTCTAATTGAGTTATATTATTGAGTATATATTTAATAGAATACAAGATAATTTTTAATTATTGTCTCCGTTGTACATTTTCTGCCAAAGGAATCGGAAATACAATTCAACGATGAATTGCTTACATACCTGTATATACCTAATAATTATTATTTAAATAAACACATAATTAAAACCATTGTGTTATGGTGTTTAATAATAACAAATAAACTTATTATTTATAATTGCAGCAAGAACAGTAATTAAATAAGGAATGCTTTAATATTTTACTAGAATAGCCAAAATTGCAGGTTCAATGCATTTCTATGTAATTGATTTTGTATTAATAATTCGTCATATGAACATGTTGACTTGGACAACTATGTCCGCTTGGACTACATCAAATATATGACGTAGAGACTTATTTTAAATTTAATATATGTATACAGTTTTGTATTATAAATAAATAAATAAATGTTTAACATCGTGAGAAAATCTGCAAATGTCGTATAAAAATCTGCCACTTAGGTATTATGTGTCTCCAAACATTGGAGCAGCTTAGTGAAGTTATCTCTTTCTTTAATGTAATTTTACGTAACTAGTAATAACTAATACAAAATATATTGCCCAAAACTATTTTTATTATTTCGATATAGTCTATATACGTAATAATTAGGTTACAGACTTCTTTGACTAATTTAGTTTGTTTACTGTTAATACGAAATTTAATTAATACATAGATTTATTTCAGTAATTTCAAAATAATCAGAATATAAGTGTACATTCCCTTATACTGTTATATGCAAACGAAATAATTTGTCGATTTTTGTTTAATCAATTATAATATTTATAATATTATTAGAAAATATTAATAATAGGTAGGCCTACATTGGTCCAAACCTAAGATGTTTGCAATATAATTCAAACATAAACTTTTTTTTATATATGAGAAATATGTAAGATAAAAAAACATATGCCAAGCATAAAACCTTCTTTATTGAAGTCAATTAGTTGGTCATTATTTGTATAAATAGCGACTTTACTCGTGGAGAGTAAAACAAATAAGTAATATTATTATTGCGCGACACGTTTGACCAGCCCAGCAACGTATGTTGTAATATGTTTTATATTCCTAAGAATAAGAAGTGAGTTCCTAAAAAATATCTGAAGGGATGGTACTTTATTAGTTACTGGAGATACCTTTAGAAGTTGCCACAGCGCACTAGTTTAGACAAAAAACCTATGAATAGAATTTATTATCTTGATATGTTTGAAAGAATCAAACTTTGAATTCGTCGATTAGGCGCTGCGACGATTGAGAGGTTGTACAGGAATCACGTAAAAAAATATTGAAACATTTACTTATAGAATTTAGTTTTTAGGTACCCTATAAAATCCGATAGGTTATAAACAGTGTATAATAAGTATATTTTAAACATACTAACACATTAGATACACATACAATATCTTATTGAAAAATACTAAAGTTAAACTAATATGATTTTCAACGTATAAGGTAATTATGGAATAAATCGTAATTAAGCGAACAAATAAAAACGAAAGTAAAAGTTTCAATCAAATAAACTTACCATGATCATTGGCGACGGCATACTGATAGTTGGGTATGAGGTCAGGCAGATCGTGCCGAGAAGGTGGAGAAGCTGGCTGTGGTCGGTACGCGGGTTCAACTGCACCGTACGCAAGGGGCCATTCTCTTTCTCCCATACTGCTATAAGCACAATATTCTCCACCGTAGCTTAACTGTTGGCTTGAACCCGAATGCGAGTAAGCACAGGCCCCATAGTCAATAGATGGGGTGCTGCTAGCTCCCGCGCCGCTACCACTTGCTAACTCATATCCCGTAGGCTGGGATGGAGGCAGCGATCCAACTCCGCTTCCGCACAGATAACCACCACCTCCAAACTGAGGCTTTAACGCCTGACATTTACGTCGAAAGCCACGAGGCCGCCGCCGGAAAGATCCTTCCTCAAACATAAACTCTGAAGATGGATCTATCGTCCAGTAGTGCCCTTTCCCAGGCCTGCCGAGCCCTTTCGGTAGCTTGACAAAGCATTCATTCAAGCTAAGATTATGTCTTACCGAATTCTTCCAGCCTTGATAAGAACTACGAAAAAATGGAAACTGCTGCTGAAGAAATGCATATATTTCACTAAGGGTCAGGCGCTTGTTCGGAGAGTGACGAATTGCCATAACGATAAGGGCTATGTAAGAGAAAGGTGGTTTTTCCTGACGGCGCGTGGCAGGCGCGCGGCGCGCCGCCTCTTCGGTGTTTTGGTCCTCGGTCTTCATGCGTGCGCGTCGGAACGCGAGCCGGAGAACAGTGCACGCACCGCCCACCAGCGAGCGTGCGCCCGCGCCGCCCATTGCCGCCCCTGCACCCGCGCCTTCCCGCCGCGTAGCCAGACATCCACACCCGTATCGCTCATACACCGCTTTACAAATTCTCCTATTAAAAGAGCACATGCACCTACACCAATGGAAAATTAATACAGATGATTCCTTTAAGCCTAAAAATATCTACATATTTTTGTATATGTCTACCGAATTATTTCACTTCTTACTATTTGATTTTATAAATATATATTTTTATTTTAGATTTCTGTGTTCATTATCTCATATTGCAATCCATAATATTTTTTTAAATATTTATGTGTTTCGCTTACTGTCTGTCGCCTGCTGCAATTCATAACATAATTATGCGAAACAGCCTTAAAGGTCTCGCAGTCGTTGTGGCAGCTCTCGCAGCCTGGATCTCTCACGGGCTTCGGGCTTATACAAAAACTAAACAGCGGAAAACCCGCTTAGACAATAATATTTATCCGTCGCAAGGACGCCTGTCGAACGCCCGCTCTTGACCTAGCACAATTAAACCAAACATTTTACTAGATCTATAAAACAGTTATACGATGTTACACCAAATATTTACCATAAAGCGTAAACCAAAAGTTTTGCATTAAACTTGCCCGCTTTATTTACGTGCGTGTGAGCGTGTAGCGACACGGGAAATTCGGCTCTATCTCAACAGTGTACGGTTACATTTAAATAAAAGAAAACGTAACTAGTAAGCTATGAAAGCAAACTCTACGAGTAAGTCATTGTAACAAACAAACTCATCGCTTTGTACTTCGCAATTTATAAAATTGTTTGTTTTTTAGTTTGCTTGCTATTCATCATAAGTAGCCAAAACTAACAAAACTATTTTGTACCTACTTTTACTTATGAGCTCATTTGTCCTCGAATTTGAATCTCAGATCAGGTCCATAAACGTTATTAGTGATGTAAACAACTCAATAAGGCCCTCTAACATTATAATGCCAAATGGGAATAAAACAGAGATACTGCGGTTTGCGAGGTGCTGACTATAGCTGCGTTTCCATTTATTCAAGCGGAAGTGGTGTTCGGTAATTGGCAGCGTAACACCAGGAGTGATCCTCTGAAGGTACGCATTTAAGATTCGTAGCACGTTGTGCATGCGTCTGAGCTGTCTCTGATCGTATCAGATTATTATACTGTTTTAAAAGTAAGGAAACATATTCTAGGCAGTTGGTTGGTCGCTGTCGAGAATGATTAGATTTTATTTATTATCATTACCTATGTACCTCTGTACGTCCTACTAAAAAGTAAAATAGAATGCAATTGTTATGTCCAATCGACTATTAAGTAAACTTTAATTTAACCTACTACAAACCTATTAAAGCACCAATTAATTTTGAAAAATAAACATCTATAAATTCCTGAAATTATTTCAATGTTCATTTTATTTATAACCTAACCAAGTCTTTAATATAATATAGGTGTTTCCGTACAACAGTACATTAGTCTAGCCATCGTAGTCAATGTTAAACCGTAACAATATTGTTTGTTACTTTTAAATCGCGTGTGGGTCTCCTGTAAATAAATAATATTTGCTCTATCTATAAATACCAGTCCGCTGATAGACCCGCTCCGCCGGGTTGCTGATCTCTGCTATAAACAATCACCGCCGCCGCCTCTGTAGTAAACATTACCTCCATCATACGTTGATGTGTAGCCTTGCTACTGTTAAATGACTTTTTTTATATTCCATAATTGTTTTTTTTTTACTCTTTTCTTATTTGCCACATTTTTACTTTATAGGTATACACAAACAATTCAAATTATTATATTTTTACATATCTAAGCATATGTAAAAATCATTAATTTTTTATTCAAAAGGAATTTACTCTGAAAAATATAACATGAACGATAAATCAGTGTTACATCTATTTCCCTCCCTCTCACTCGGATTTTATTTATTGCAGAGCGAAGAGAGGGAGATATCTATGACGTTAGCGTCGGAACGCGAAGCTCCGCCCAAAAGATGGCGCGGTAGTGAGACGCACGCGCAAACCGCTGCCTGATCTTGAACCCTCCATTCATCACCATTTACGAGCAAGCTATGTTTTTCTTTGAGGTTTTTACGGTTTCGTCTTAAAATTGGTATGCAATTAGACGTTTATAGTTCAATTTAAATTAATTGTCGGTTTCGTCACTGCATTCCATCCATGTGTGAAATCTTAATAATACTTTTGTATTTAAGAGTTACTTCATATTTTATTTTGTTCAAATCTTCGACATTATTTTATACTTTAGTTTTAAATTACCATTAATTGTAATGGAGTTACTAAGTAGGATATAGATATAAGGATATAGAGGTAGAGGAAGCCCCAAGAAACGATGGATGGATTGTGTGAAAGACGATATGGTTAGAAAGAATGTTACTAGTGAGATGACGTCCGACAAAGAAGTATGGAAGAAGAAGACATGCTGCGCCGACCCCAAGTAGAGTTGGGATAAGGGCAGGAGGATGATGATGTAATGGAGTTACTAAGAAAATAATACCAGATTCAATATTAGTAGGATATTAGTACAGTGTCAGAAATAGATATATAAACTCATCTGTTATTTAATTATGTCAAAGATTGTATGTTAAATAATATGTAGATTGATAAATTAAGAATGGTTCGCCTTGCTAAATTCTCCTAATTTATTATCATAATAATCCGACTTTTATTTCAATACAACCATGAAGTTGCCAGGTACGAACAGGTCCACATGCGTTAATACCTAATATCCTCTATTCGGTTATTCAATTGTTTTTTTTTTAAATAAAAGCTTACCTTATTCACTGTATAACAGGTTGCCTTGTCAAAGGTGTGTCAGATCTATGGTTGCTTAGATAGGTATAATAATAAACAATTACACTTGACATTCTTTTATTATACTTATATAGACGCGTATTAAAGTGTCCTCTCATACTCCAACGGGAAGGCAATCCGAACTGAGCTGAAATAAATCAGAGTGTACTTGTATTGGGTTGTAGAACTTTATGCAAGCTCGTCTGGGTATCACTCACTCACCTCACTTATTAGCCTATGGGTTACAAAATGAAAATTGAAAAAGTCTAAAAACTTTAAACGTTTTATATCTTAATGTAAATGCAATGCTTTAAATCGTTAAATAATATTTTATTAACTATGTTACCTAACGTTGTGAATGGGTTTGTCAAGGTAAAGAAGAAATTATTCATTTACTATATTAAAAAGCATAAAACGACAAATATGATATAGCAAACGTATTCTCGAACAATATTTTCAATTTCTTGTACGGTACTTTGTTGGTGGATCTTCAGTCAATTCGATCGGTTGTATAAAACTGATTTCAAAAATATTTTTTAAGACCCACACACGCATGTATACACACACATACTTCACAAACCATATTAACAGTTAAAGATCTATAAAAGTTTTAAAACTCAATCGGTATTGTAACATGTGTGGGTCAAACTTAAATACATTTGAAACTAGTTTTATACATTGAATTGAGTTGACGAAAGATCCACCTACATAGGAATATATAAGAAATAGTAACCGCCTCTTCTCTTCTCGATGAGAAGACTAAAGAAGACATAAAAGAAAATTGTGCACCACATTTAGGTATGAAGACTAAAAATACAGTAATATTACATCATTATAACTATCATGTTACAATATACTTATACAATATACAATATGATTTTTATATCTACTTGATGATTAAATCGGCATATATATGTTATGTAATACCAATTTAATATGTAAGCATATTCAAATCATACTTGTTGCTATTATAGAGTACTTATACAAATTTATAATTATAATTTGTTGTATAAGAGGCATGCTTCTTACATACTAAGTCTACGCATTACTTTAATATAGACATATAACCTGTATATATTCTTAGAACTTTTAATACCCGCAATAAAAACGTACAGTAAGTATAGATATATTTACTTACGAAGGTACTTTAATTATTACCGGCGTAAAATTATTATGAGTGACTGATACGCTTGAGCCTTTATGATGTCTTAGTGTGCGTGAGTGAAACTAAGAGTAAAGACAGTAAAAAAAAAAAAATTAAATTTTATGTGTTAAGATTTGTTGTATTAAAAATTAATTCATTCAACTTGCAAGTGCACGCCTTTGAGACTGTATATATCTTTAATAGTATTTTTTTTATAGTAAACAATTGTATCAAACAATATTTTAATTCATTTTATATATAAAACATAATCGATGATTTTATTTTATAAATGTATCTTCACTAATAAAATCGTGTCATCTTTGTGTAACTATTCAAACAAAAATACCTCATATTAGTAATAACCTATATGCCGTGTTTCCCAATCACTGTGAATTAGTAATGACAATTAGACTTTAATATTGAATTGATGTAATATAATTCTAAAGATATTAAATAGTCTTTGATAGAAGTTGATTATGGATTCGTGAAAAAATGCCTTTTGAATATATTAAGTTGTTATCGGAACTTTGGAAGTGAAATTAAAGTGTTTGTTTTCACTTCTTCTCTGATTGGAAAAGGTTATAATTTCTGGCAAGAATAGAGTCACCCTATCTAAATCCGTGAACTAAAGAACTTTTATCAATAAAGAATCAATCATCAAAATCACAGTCATCATAAATCAAGCCCATATTTTCTTCAACCGATTAGTTGGTGGATAACTCTTTTATCAGCAATAGGATGCTTAGGAGCCATCATATACTTTGCACCGATTTATCATGTTTAACTTTTATTATTATATTATCTTATAAAAAATATCACAAATTTATTCAAGTTTGATATTAAAAACTGTGGTAACGTTAAACCTTATTGAAATTTTTGACGCAGCTTAAAAAATGGAAGGACGTAATACAAATGTCGCTTAGATAGATAAACTTTATAAAGTTAATTTTGTACGTTCTAAATTGTCTACTAAGTCAGAACTTAGATAAATATAATTATTTGGTTGTACAAGTTGATAAAAGGTATGTAGAAGTACGTGCCTACTCAAAGAATCGCTACGCGACAACCCGCCGCGGTCTTATAACTGCATACGAAATAACGGATGCCTGGACAATTGGACAATCTGCTTTTTGCGATCCGACACGACCGCACTAATAATTATATACATAGTTTTACGACACCTTTCTCAGAAGTAATTATGAAAACAATAATGTCTTATCTATATTATAGATGTGACAATGTTACCGACTTACAAATATACTGACACTATTAAATCTTAATTTGTCTCATAAAGCATTCCGGTCTTTTTTGAAGTTAAGTTTTTTTGGAAGCGATGAGAGAAATTATTTAATGTGAATTTAAGCGGATCTCTTTTCTACAGCTGTAGTACTACGTTAATAAATTACTTTCATTTCCCTACTCTTTCATAGGAATAAATCTTGCATTCATTGCTAGATGACACTTTACTTATCTAATGCTACTTGACTGCCTCGTTGGTTTAGTGGCCAGTTTATGGGGCCGCAGATCCCGAGGAACTAGGTTGTAATCCTAGTTTGAACCAATAAATGCATATATTCCAAGTAGCAGCGTGGAGTGTGGAAATTGGCGATGTTTACATTCCCATACACGTAAAGTTTTTAAATTTTATACATAGTAGGTAGTCGTATATAACTTTAATCTTACTTCTGAACTTAGATATAATTTATATGTATTGATATTAACGTAGTATAAGTGAAATTAAAGGCAACTCGAGTATTGACTAGTATAAAAATAATGCGATGGCGACGGCGGTGTTATAAATAGATCTATAATATCGCCAACGGATCACACGCCTTGGGAATTCAGGTGATATATCCATTGTGCTTTTATTCTACCACCGTACGCACACAATAATATTAACTGTTGGTGTTTGGTGGTAGAACATCTGATGACCGGGTGATACCTACGCAGATGGGCCAAAGCCCACTAAGTAAATAAAAATGATATAAAGATATTCTGACTTTTTTGTACCCCTTCTGCAACTGCAAACACATATCATTTGATTTTATTTTTTTGCGGTCTTATAAAATTCCTATCAAAATTAAATTCCAATCATATCAAACACAATCGGAACTCATTAAACATTTATAAATGATAAATATTTGTTACCTATAGGTATGATATTTCATTATTAAAAAATTCAGTCGTACGATGTTACTTGAGAAGCACAATTTTACGCATATTACTCCCGCAATATTTGAATAATTAATTATTTAAAAATATATGGAGATGTATTTAATTCATTCATACGGGGTCTTTAATAAAATTAGATTTTAATGTATTGATATAAAATAGTAACAAAAAAATCGACTTCGAATAATATTCTAGAATTATTATATAATTCGAGCCTATAAACATTTTCATCTGTAAATTTTTATCCTTAGGGTTAGTCCGGAAGTAACAAAAAAAAAAGAATTGAGACCATATTTGAAGTTGGTTCAAAATATGAGTATGTAATTTCAGTAGATCAGGATGACAAAATATATTCAAGCTTGATAATAATTCTCCAACAAATATATTTCTCAATAACTCGAAGTCATCTAATTATGTCTCGTGACAGAAAAATCTTTTAAAAAAAAGAAATATGTATATATATGTATTTATTCTTCAATATTATGCCAAATTATAATCCAGTATTAAATAGTATGCCAAATAAAATAATATTAATTAAAGTTTAATAAATTATTAAACAACAATTTAGAACAATAATTTTATAAGTACATAATAATGTAAAATAAATAGTTTTGATTATAATCATTATATGTAATGTGATATAATTAATTATGACATCCTATATGTCACACCTTATTGGAGGCCAGGGTTACTCGCTAAGAAGTAGTTATTTGCAATTACAAAATGTTGCATGTCCTTTATTATTTTTGAGCCAATGTGGACGAAATTTATTGAGACTATTTTCGGAATTAATATACTCAGTTAAATTTTACTACATATAGAATTATAGTTAAAACAACAATATTAAAAGTGTATATTATTTCGAGAAATATGAGTGCACTCTTATGCAGCGGTCAATTGCACTACATACAACTGCAAAACAAAACCACCCTTCAAACCCGCCTTCAATCCCATCCCCCTTGATATCACCCCAATCAACCCCCCTTATAAACGCATGCGCTAAATCTAGATTTCAACATCCTCATACAGTCTAGTTCCCTGGTACTTTGACTAAAACTTTTAGTAGTTGTTTCAACGAGGTTATGTAGGTTATCAAACTTTTTACAATACCAGTACAAGTTATTTTGTGAATATTGACGTGATAGCACAGTCTATAATCAATTTAACAATCAAATATTATACTTATAAGGCTTAGTTATAGATATAATTAAAACTGAGAAAGAACTCACTTCGTATCTCACTCGTGAAATTTTGGCACCCAACTTATAAACGCCATTATATTCGATGTTACATTTCACATTCTGTCATTTCACGCTCGTATTATGCGGTGAAATTCGTGTTTCTTGTTACTTTTACGTTCTTATTCATTCCGTAATTGTATACATTTATTGACTAATATTTAAAATTTAAGCTTATATGTTTTGTGTGTGTGTGTGTGTGTGTGTGTGCGATGTCAATGTGTTGATTTAAATAAATTTAAAAAAATAATCTCGTAAACTATAAATCAAAATAATATTGTTCAATTTGGTTTTCATTTTATCTAATTTTGAGATATACAAAATTCCTATTTTTGGTGTCCAATAATGAAAATTTGAAACTGATACATAATTGGTTTATAACAAATAGTTTCATTTGGAACACAAAAAAAACTAAACATATTCTTTTCACCTTACCTTATGTTGAACAACATAATGTTCAGCCAATGTCAAACAATAGAGATCTCACTATAAATTATACCACAGTATCTTTATTTTTATTCGGCTCAGAAGCACATGTGTTTATCAAAGTAACACATATAACTGGCATTATTATTTTCATAATAGCATGTCTTAAGGTACTTATACTTTACATCATATGGTACATATTACTTTTGAGTAATAAAAACTGTAGTCTTTCTTCTATAACGACTAATCTTGAAAACTCCCTTTTGGGTAAACTTCACGTAATATATTTATAACAAAATTATGTATATCAAAAAACAAATTAGGTTATTTATATAAAATAGTGACAAACATAATATGACTAACAGTTGAAATAAATTTTTAATACCAACTTTTTGACTTCGTTTTGTGAATACGTTCTTCCTGGGTAATTGATTCTATAAATAACTCGTAGGCGACTTTACATTATATTTAGATTTTTAAACCTTACGTTGAAAATGTATTAAAATACAAGGCGTGTTATGCTACATCTGATAGGTATCTAAAAGCATATGATTGACTAGCAACAATTAACGGCTTCGCACGGGTGCTTTTTGTTAGGAATAATGAAACTATCAATTAATTCATTAGTTCCGGAGATTACCTCCTACATACAAACCAAAGAAATTTTACATCTTTATAATATTAGTATAGATAAAAAAGAATGAAACTATCAAGTAATTATTTTTCAGCAATTTCCTGAGAGTTCTTCTCAATGGAATCTACAATCGGAATAATGACGCAAAATGACGAAAACTCCTTATGTGCGTACATAGATAAAGTATATTATTTTGATTTTGAGTATAATTATCTGTAGTATTGTACTCTCGCTAATCGACATTAACTTCTCCGGTCAGTAGTTTGTCGACTGCTAATATCCGCTAGTGTGTCTTAATATGTACTTATATATCTAAGTACGTATACTTATTAATAATAACATTTATTCATACATGGCATAGCAATTACTCGTTTATTTCAGTCATGGAGTAAAAAAATAATGTATTAGTAAGTATTTTAACTAAGTATCTTGTTTGTCGCCTCTAGTTATTTTTCACTGTTATGGAAAACGGTAAATAGGCTTTTCAATCAATTGAGTAACGCGCTAAAATAAACCTACAGCAAACTTAATAGTTCATTAAAGGTGTCGATCATTAATTAATTATATCATACGATATATATATTTGTATCCTAATTATTTAGTATCTATATACTCATTGTACAAGTTTCCAAGCAGACGTGAGTTTTACCCATACACGCTTTCAGTATTGACATAATTTGCTCCAAATACAACATGTTCACGTGTTGAAAGCAGCATTCATCATTTAATCTCCAAAACTCGACGCAGTGACGGCACAAAAGACGTACGTTTCGAGCAAGTAAAGCAAGACCGTAAATTACGTTTTATGACGACGCGGCCATGTGCATTACGTCCATCGACGACGCCCCTGCCCCGCACCGCGCAATTCGCGACGAGGCTCCCAACCAACATTGCTTTGTGAGCAATTGTTTTAATATGAAACAGATTTCAGGAAGCGGTCAATAGATTTATTTCGATAATTTCATTCGTGGTAGAGTAATGTAAACGTTTCACGGGGGAAAGTGATCTACTGGGAAATTAAATAATAACAAAAGTTTAACTTTTGAAAACGACTGATGTTGGCGACGAAGTATTCAGCTTCGTTTTACGTTCGAAAGTTAATTTATGCAGGAGTATCATTATACAGAAATTGACAATATGTAAACAAATATCTAATGTCTTTAGAATATAAAGGAGTAGTTATTGGAAATGCATACGAATGTGTACACGATCGAAGAGCTTGCTCGGCTTCAGATCATTTTTTTTTTGTTTGATCAATTTCCAGATAACAGTAATCGATAAAGAGAACATGTGGTGGTTGTCTCGGCGTTTTTCCAACAAAAACACCATCTAATATTGCTGCATTGTATCGGGAGGAGAGTTGGAAAGAATACTTATACATTGTACATCTGTAGAATGTTCTATTTACATTAAAACACGTAAACCTGGTTTTAATCACATTGCTCAAACGATAAATTCTTACTATAAAAATAAAATTTCAGTATACGATATTTTTTTCATGCAATATCTTTTAATTATTTTGCAAAACTTTTATTAAAAACAAATATAACAAATTCTGTGCTAATTATACCTAAATTTCAATAATCAACGCACGCTAACGAAATTGTTACATTTTCTTGTTTAGAAAAATTCCGTAGACGTATTTTTATTATTAAGCTGGTACATCATGTTATTATGTACTTCGTATTTTGCATAGATATTTCGTTTTGAGTTAGTGTCACCGAACCGACAATTTACTATCCGCAACGTTGACATAACAAGCTTCATCTCAATCAACATAAAACATAACATTAAACATATATGAAGGTCCATCTAAAGTTTCGTGGTATTCGTATTACTTAGTTATTTTTGATTTAATCTAAAAAAAAATCCACAAACAAACAATAGCTACTTCGTACATTATTACGAAGAGGGAAGTTATAATATGACTAATTAATATTTTATAATTATAAATTATGTGATGCTTATAATTAATTTACACATTTTATATTCCTCTAAATTCAATCATACTTTATGTACTTAATAATAATAATAAAAAATAAAATTGATTTGTCATTCCATCAAAAAAAACTATTTAAATTAAAATATATCGACCGATTGAATAATTATAGATTACAATTTATAGTAGGCATATTGCATATAATTAGTAAAAGAACTTGCATTTAAATAAAATGAAACAAATTGTAACTAATCGGTACATTACGTATCAATTCACTACACAGTTGTAATCGCAAGCTGTTACTACATCGCCAGTCACGCCTACATTCGCATAGAGCAAGATCCATTACTAGACGGCAAATGTAAACAACACCATCGGACGGCGACTTTAAAGGCATTACAGAGAAACTGAGTCTTTGAAACGCTTTTTGTTCGTACCGCACAAGAAGATTTAATTTAAGACGGTATTTAGTTCCATATGTTATAATAACAAATACATAAATCACGTCATCGCACAGTTATGTACACATAAGCTAGAAACAAGCTGAATTAGACCGAAACTAAGATAAAAATTGTGAAAATATATATACATATATATACTGCCAACTACCTTATTGTCCACGCTATTCTATTTCAGCTGTAAATATTTTCTTAGTGAACGGGAACCTACCGGCTAAATAACAAGACTAAGTTTAAAAAGGGATGATGTAAAGATAAATTAGTATTACAACAGCACATTTAGTGCACTCTTAAATATTTAGACAAAAATAACATAATCAACATTATTTAACAGGAATGAGAAAATATTTAAAAAAAAACATAGATCAATTTGTTATTTTATCTGTACTTCATACGGTATCTAGTGAATTATAAATACTCTTTAAGCCCAATAAATCTTAGCAGAGATCTACATGTTTTTACCACTGGAACATCTGAATATACTTATTGATAACCATTATATGGTTTATTTACTTTAGAATGTGTTATATTGAAGATATATATATATTTTAATTCTCAAAAAACTAAGTATATGTCGGAGAAGTAGTCGGGTTTACAGCTTCCATCGCAGTGAAACGCAATCAACTTAAAGAATCTTTATTCGTTATGTTAACAATTTATTGTCTTTTCACAAAATGTGTCAATGGAATATGGCGTTGCTATAACAATGCTCGTTTCTAACGAGTCCTCTTCGAATGAATCAAACAGATATTCACAACTACAACTTTTTATAATAAATTAATGCAATTACTGCAAATTAATTCTTAAAATATAGTTTAATATTAAAAAGGAATATCTATTTGGTTCTTATTATTAAATATAGCTCTTAATTAATTACAATTGAATTACTTAAAAAATAATATAATATTTTTATTACATAGTCCGTTATGACACATTACAGGTGGCGCTGCAAGACGAATCCAAATTAAGTTTTACTTATTGAATAATAGTGTTTTAGAAATTTACATTATACAATATAAACATTAAAATGATAATTGACAATATATAATTATTATTTTATATTATTAATATTTTAAACCATTGCCCATAATTGGCGACTTGCGCCCATATATACGTCACCCATTTATAACTTATGTTGTTATACTTTTCTTTATAAGATGATAATATTTAATGGTTGGATGTTAGTAGAGGTCAAAAATTACAGTAAACTTAGTAAGCTCTTTAGACAAGAACATTAACATGAATTGAGGATTGTATGGAATAGAAAATTTTGTATTTAACTTTATTTATTTACACGATAATTTATTATTCTTAAAATAACTTCATCATAAAATATTTAACATTTTTTATGACAAAATAGGTTTTAAGTTCGTTATTTTGATAAATAACATCGGAATTGTTTGAAACTTTCATTAACAATAAAACGATAATATCTATATCTAAAATGGGATAACACCTAATTCCATCCTTGCAAGGCGACTTGCTAGTGTATAACTTCTGGCATTTTTTATGCATAAAACACGAAGTTATAAAATAATTTGAATTTCAGTCTTGAGAATTTGCAACATGGAGATCAAAGACAGAAAAGTAAAAAGTTCCACAAATAGTTTTAAATTCATTGGCAATCGTACATCAAACGTTTTTACTCATCGTCATTTAATAAGTAGCAAAAAACTTACGATCTGTTAAATTTATTTAATGTCTTGGAACGGCTAAAGCCAAGTACTTTTGTATTTTTTATATTTATTATACATATTACATCACAAATATAAACAAGTAGATACAGTATTGATTTAGGCCTGTAATAATAAATAGAACTATTTTCCTTCAAACTTAGGCAAAAGGTGAGTAAAATAAAAAAATATATATTCATTTAATTGTTTTATTCTATTAAAATATTTACAATATTTTATTTTAAAAATTAAATCACTTTAGCAACAATGATTATTGAAACACGACTATGATATAAGATTAATTTGTTAACCTTTAAAAAATAAAGCATTACATGAAGTTTAATCGTTTATGGCAGCCACCTATTTTTTGTATGCCATTTTAGGAGCCAACCCTTGCATCACATAGGTAAATTAACCCTCGGACGGCGGATGTAAACAAAAGTAAATCACGCCTGGCGCATTCGGCCACATGTGCGCTAACCGAGGTTAAAAAACTTGTGGGTATGAAGCCAACAAAAAAACTGATGTTTTACAACATGTCTGGCGAGATAACTACAAGAACGATCCGGGTGCGAACTGCGCAGAAACATACCAGATCACTAAACTAGTGATTTGAGTGATAAATTTGAAGTGGAAACAGCGAAAACGACTATAAATTGTACTACAATATTCAACAAAATCATATTGAGACTCATATATCACATCAGTGAAAAACAATGTTTATTCACACTAAAATTACGTTACATTGCGTATTTTTATCGCTGACAAAATAATTAATTTAATAAAATAAGGTTTCTCGTCTTACGCCTTCAATCTTATACTACTAAGCACGTATAAAATACCACATTTCATTAAATAAGTACTTTACAAAGTATATACATACATCCAAGTATTAAACTTATCGGATAGAAGAGTTCGAGCCTTATAAACTACAAAGTTGCTTGTTGAAAATATAGACGAAGAATTTGATAAATAATTTCAAATCATTTTTATACAATATTCAAATTATTAAGATAGACTATTGTTGAATGTTTGAAAGGTCAAAATAAGACAAAGGAATAGTTTATTCTTCAGGATACAGCCATCAGCGCGTACCCTTTGTTTTCTCTACACCGCCATGCGCGGCTCTAACAAAATATACAAAAGACCAAAATGTAACCGCGCCGTGCCCACACGTTACAATACTATATAATTATATAATATGTATTGACTTCTCATTAGTCATGGTATTGTACCGCTTGCAGCAAGTTTTCTGCACATGTAACCACTAGTAATAAAGTTTTCCATTACGAAAAGTACATTTTTGTTGTAAGGAGTAAATGATAAAGACTCAGCACTAGATTATTTCATGTAAGCTGCGCAGATAGTTCGACACTAAACTGTTTACTTCTAAAATATGACAACACGTGTAGCAGTACTAGTAATATAGGTGCGACTGAATTTTACTTTGCTGAAACTGCATACGATAGACAGTGACAGATTCAATTGTGTACGGCGCAATCGCAGATGCACCGTGTGAGTAGGAAGACATGCAGCCCGTTAACACATCGTGCTAATAAAGGATGGAAAATGCATTCGATCATCGTCGGAACTCCTGCCTGGTTATGCTTTCCTAGTCTTTAGAATGCACCGGATATACATTGTTGCATAGATTGCAACACCCGCACTTCACTCAACTGCATTATTTGTCGGAACGAATATCAGTTGCAATCTCGTTGCAAAAGTCGATCTCGCACATCATTTTGTGTGGCTCGTGTTTGTTTGTCTTTTGACCCCGTTGTAAGATTTTTTTCTTCGAGGACAACATATGCTTTGGATTTTGTATTTAGCGTAGCTATAAAACTTTACTTGCACTAAAGTAATATAATATTTGTTCTCGGCTATTCAAGTTTTTTATCTTATACTCACTGGTATAACGAATAAAATAACAATTTTTTAACGATATAAGCTTTTAAATCTTTCTTTGTTGTACCTAGATACTTATACTAATTATGAATATGATATTGACATTATATTTATTTTAGTATCGGTAAGTAGTCATATGGGTAAAAAATATAACAATTTTGCAAATAATAATATCTTCTTGTTTAAAAACAAAGGTACACATAAGTATGATAAAAATATTTTAAAATTATTCACATTTTTAATTTCGTAACGAGTTTTAAAAAAATCATCATGTGTTCAATGAGTGATTAAAACAATTATATAAAAAACTTTTTAGGTATATTCCACTGCAGGTAGCTGAATCATCGCATGTTTGCGAATGCAACTCGAACTACAATAAAATGAAATGGGCATGCACTAACATTTAGCTCCGCCTTGAGACGCCTCTTTCTGTAAACCTATTAATTGCTAAGCTAACATAACTTCATTGATAACTACGGGATATATTTGTACATAAAATAATTTATATGATATGGCAGTCTAAACGAGAAGAATTGTTTTAATATTACAATATTTTTGAAGACATACCTAGTAATCTTATTTAATATTTGTTGTTACGTTTACTTTTCATATTATTTATGAATAAAACAAAACCAAAAAATCTTTATACGGCTCTAATAATTTCAATTCGCCATATTAATGATTACCTAACTGTTTGGTATTTTACTGAACAATGATAAAAAATCATATCGGGTCTTAGATTATTGCTAATTGTAAATCCTCTGTTAATGTGAGAAATAAGATATACTTACTGTGTATTATTTCATTGATTTTCTTTTGACTTAGACTCAACTATTATTCTTTTAACAAAATGGAGTCCCAGCGACTAATAGCTGCATAATAAACGTGTTGTTAATTCAGAAGCTTAGCGATTTTTTTATTGCAACACATGCTTCTCCACCGTAGCGAGCAAGGTCACTGAATCCCTAGATTTTCTCTGGAGCAACGTTAACAACGAAATTTACATATCTATTTATATATTACATATGACTCATAAAATGATGCTCAGGAAATAATTTCACCGAAATCGATATTGATGTGATGAAGAATATATTACAATCAAAGAATCGTTAACTAAATAATAGTAAATTTCTTAATATTATCGTTGAGTGCAATAATACAGGTTTTGTTTTTAAACCAACTATTAAAAACCAACTAACCATTGTTGTAAGAAAATAATTTTCAAGTCTCTAGTAATTATATTCACGCCTACTTTAATGTCAATTCAAAATAAAACATATCGTATATTGCTAATGAAATAATAGGTACCTAATCAAAGGGTTACGTTCCAAAAACCGTGCAAATGAGTGTTCATAAATTTAACAATAATATTATATGGATTGGGTATAGTAAGTAAATATACATCTATCATAATATTAAAATATTTATGAGTGCAGAGAACAGAGTATTTTTTTACGTTTTTGCTCTAATAATAATCTTTTAAAAATTATAGATGTTTTTTCCAAGAAACAAGAAATAAATGGAAATATTTAAAGTATCGTGTAACTTTGACTAAAACGTCTACAGCACATCGCTAGAAGGCAAGGGAAGGAAGTAAGGAGTTGAAGGTGTATTCTCTATTGGTGTCGTTGTCAACTGCGCTTCATAATATATGGTTTCGCCATCCTGGACTGGCTGTACATTGGATAAATTCAGGTAATCCATTTGCCCTTGACGCTGGATTGCCTGGGCGTACTGCTCCATTATTAGAGCACTCGCCTCCCCGAAGTGAGAACGCATATGAAAATTCAAATGGCTGCTTTGTTTGAATCTTCTTTTGCAAATCGGACACCCGAACGGTTGTATGTTAGTGTGAGTCCGCATATGCTGTCGGAGGTGGACAGATTGCGAGAAGCATTTGCAGCAAATTATACATTTAAACGGCTTCACTTTAGTATGGGTACGCAAATGCTGATCCAAGCCAGCCTTCTGTGTGAACGCTTTAGTGCAAAACTTACAAACGAATGGGCGAATACCCGAATGCATACGCATGTGCTGCTGCAGACCTCCTAGTTGTGTAAAACGTTTTGTGCAAATACTACACTGGTGCGGTTTCATTTTAGCGTGTAATATACGATTGTGTTCGTCGAATTGAAAACTGTCTAAGAACGTGAACCCGCAGGTGCGACACGAAAAGGATGGACCGTTGCGAGGCTCGAGCTGTGCTGGTAAGGCACTCGATTGATACAAGTTTCTGTCCAAGCGTTTCTCGCAAACTTGGCATCGCAACGCAGCCTTGCGCCTCTTCGTATGCTCCTCCCGATAATGTAAAGAATATTCGCAACAATTAAAAAATATCTGTCGACATTGCGTGCTAGGGTACGAAGTTGAAGGAAGAGTACACGTAAAGGGACCCCTAGAAAGACATACTTTGTTATATTCGTGTAACAGTAGCTGTACATTGTAATCGCAGTTATTAGTTCACAATGATTATTTACCGCAAATCAACGGGCTTCTTCTCAGGCTTTGATTGAATCTTTTTGATCATATTGTCTAAACGCGATCTTTTCACACGAACACTCTCATTACTCTCGTACCTTATTATCAAATAACTCGTATCAACACTAAAAGTGCGTTTAGTAATACCGTCTTGTTCCGTTACGGGATCTTTTTCGCAGTTATTTAACGGTATAAACTTAAAATCGCAAATACCATCAAAAACCTAAACAATAAAAAAACATTTGACGTGATTTTGGATACACCTAATTTAATGATTGAATTTGATAGAATACAAATAGTTAGTAGTATTTAGTAGTAAAGTAATTACTTTGTGGATTATTACGAATCTAATTAAAAATCGTAAAATATAAATATCGGTTAGCTAACAGCACAGATATAATATTCATAATACTTCTATAAGTTCGGCGAACATTATAAAAATCAACATCCCTAATTACCTGATCGCTAGCATTAGTAGTGTACAGAGCTTGTTCGTCTTCAGTGCCAGAGTCTCTTGAATCGTGCTGCATAGTTTTATGATTCCGCAAGGCATTAGCATTGTAGAATGTTTTCTTACAAATATAACAAATAAAATTTGCCGATTCATCCTCTTGATGTAATGGTTTCTGAAACTTTATTAACTTGAATTAATAATAAAAAGTTGTAAGTTGCAAGTTTTTCACTTCATAGATAGGCTATATGTTTATTGTATCTGTTCAGTTTAACACGTATTGCATTAATTCAGCAAAACTCCGTCATAGTCGTGATCGCTTGCTGGCTGCCCGTTATTGTTTCAATGCTGGGCAAGAGTATCTTCTCTTGTTTAAGGCGGAAGATTAGACGAGCTTATCCTACCAAGATTTTTCAATGCGGACTAATAGACATATGATATAATTTCATATGAGACTTGGCGCTAGCTTTTTGCAAGCCGTCTTGTTGGGTACTACTCACTCATCAAATATTCTACCGCAAAACAGCAATACATAGGTTTCGGTTTGAAGGATGAGTGTGTTTAACTACAGATACTACAAGGGCCATAACATCTTAGTTCCCAAGGTTGGTGGTATTGGCGAAGGAATGGTTAAAAACTAAATTAAATCTTTTTGAATCTTATCTAAACTAATTATTATTATAACTATAATTACTTTATTGTACCCTACAACAAAAGCAAAAAGATTTGCAGCTCCTTCATTTCTTTTAAAAATAATACCTACCTATTATACAAATTATATTGATTTCATTAAAACGAATTACTATGAAAAATAATAATTTTACTGTCACTTCTGACCAATAACAAAAAATCTTTTACCTCTAGATATGGAAGAAAAAAATCATTTGATGACGCTTCCATTGAATTAGTATTTATATTAAGATTAATTTATCTGGATTCTAAAAATATTAGTGTGAATCTCCAAATCTGATTAACTTTTTTTAATTAGAAATATGTAAATAATGGGTAAATTCATAAATATTTTTTTTATTTCAACAAATGAGAATGACAGTCATGAACTAAGTAGGTGCCCACCATTTTGTAGACTAAAAAACTCGTAGGTTCAGATTTAACTAATGTAGAGTAAAAAAATACATTTTTTTTTCAACAATGCAGATCGTATTAAATGTATATTTCCATAAAAAATATCTTTACTTTATTTTATAAAGTAACAAGATAAAATTATTAAGTATCAATTAAAAATATATATATATTTTATATTTTTTTAAGTTTTATTTATATAAAAAAGTCAGGTTCTAAAAGTTTCATCTAACACTTAGCATTTTTTAAAAGGTCCGTTATTATAGTCATATATTGTAATATGTATTCTTAACACTATAATTTAATATAGTAAAAAAATTTACATATCAACAAAATATTTAAGTATAATAAGTCTATAGTAACAACAAGTATCAAGAAAATAAAATCAGCTTCAAAATGCTAACATAATTTTTAACCTTGTTGTACTTTGTTGTTAGAGCTTAAAATATCATACTTATATATTTACGTCATAACCGTTTATTTGTACATATATTTAAAAAAAAAAAGATTGTAGCTGTAGTTTAAGTACCTAGTTTTAATTCTATCATAAAATTGTCGTTAATGATATAATATGATATTAAATAATTAAAGCTACAGTATATATATAGCACACACTTTATTTTGAGAATCATAAAATTTTTTTATTATAATTTATTTCTGTTTATTTTTCTTACTTTATTTTCATATTTTATTAGATATAAAAGTTTGGCGTGGGGCGCCATCTAGTTGAAAATACAAACCCTTTGCTGTACCTAATAGGAGTGAGCAAAAGAGGTTCATTTTAAAAACGTATTTTACAAATTAGTGTAAGTATATTATAATAGATGGCTCTTTAAACATAATATACGAAAATAAAGTTATATGTGCTATTCAATATTGTTGACTATAATATTTGTTCTAAATTTTATTCAGCAGATCCGTTTAGCCGATCCGATCTTTTGAAATTCTAAGATTTTATATTAGAAAGATGTAAGAAAAAGTAAAAATGTTTTAAAACTAAAATAAAAAATGAAGCAAATTTGCAGCCTTCCGTCAACTGATTCCAGTTGACGGAAGGTTGTAGACTAAAATAGTCAGCTGCTTTATTAAATACATTTCAACATGCTTTTATTTATTCCAAATACCTACTACTGTAACTGCTTGCTTTTGTAGTTATGAACGCTAAAAATATTTTTTTTCATGAATAATAATAATATGCATGTAATTTTCTCACTGCTGGGCTAAGGCCTCCTCTCCCTTTGAGAAGAAGGTTAGGAGTATATTTCAACACGCTGCTTCAATGCGGTTTGGTGGATATTTGTTTTCCATATGAACGAACCATAAGAACATTTTACAAGATTTCTCTAAAATCTCTGCTTAAAATAATAATTCAGTATCAGTCACTTTATGAGAGTTAAATTTCAACGATAAGTTCATAATTCAGTTACGACAAGCTGTTATTTTTTAAATTAATTTAAGTCAATTATTATCAAGGAACTGAAAAATTATAAAAACAATAATATAGCTTATGGTACTATACATAATATTTCGACTCTATAGTTATGGTTATTGCATTATTTATCTATGACTTTTGGTTTTGACTTTGAAATTGGAAGGAAAAGTGCATCAGGATCAATACCTACATAGATTCGCAGTTTATTGATTTATGTAAAGATGTAATTCAGAATAAATATATAAGCTTTTAGCTTTTAACAGATAAAATACCGCCAATTTCAATAAACATGGTTTCCCGAATGTTTACAAAACAAAGACTGGTAATTTCGTTTATTATTTTATTAGTGGTTGTTAGCCTTATATATTTTTATTTAAATTATATCCAAGAAAATTATGAAAGATCACAGGTGTCTAATGATCGATGTTTCACAGAATTGACTTCAGTAAAATACCAACTTAGTGGTAAGTACCTATAATACTTGAACTATGTCTAATAAATATTGTAAAAAAAAATGTAGACGTATAACTTTACCTATTTCAGTGGTAACGGAATACAAAAACAGAATTGACAAACTGTTGACTGAAACGGAGAAGAAACATAAGTTAGATAAGGAACGTTTCAGAGATATAATGGAGAGTTGTGTTGCTATGAAACAGCAATCTATAATATGCCAGGTACTATGATATATTTTTTGTTATCATTGTTGTTTGTATATCATTATTGTCATATTAATTAGTATGTATCTGCAATGTGAAGATTTTTATTTGTCATTTTACTTTTATGCTTCCGTGCTCCCCATATATTTTATTTTATTGTACTTTACCCTACCCATTTATTCAAAAGAGACTACATGCTGTTCTAAACATCCCTTCTTGCAATAAATAATATCCTTGATAATAATTCTAATCCATCACTATTATAATAAAATAACTGTTCATGGATGTTTTGTTATTACTGTAATGTTTATTAAATTTAGTAAAGTAATCATCTTAAGTTCGCACCTTTTTTTTCTTCAAGCTTCAAATGTTATTAATTTATACATCATTGAGTTGAAGAGTTAGTTGAATGTAAATTATCAAATGTTCATGATATTGGGCTTAAATAACATATTTTTAAATAAGAGAAGACATGAAGGGTTCTGATAATATCATTATAGTTAAATACATATCACTTAAATTAAAAGAGGACTCAGATTTTGAGACAGGAAGGCTTTCTTTTGACAAGGGTTTCATTTGAGTTGAGTTTCTCAACTGTTTTAGGTTATACTACTGAGGAATTAACTTATTATACTCTCATTATTTATTTATATAAAGATTAATTATTATTTCTCTTACAAACATGACCATATGACACAGTAAGATTCAACTTCATTCACTTACTGAGGAATATAAGAGTAAAAATGTGCAAATATATTTAAACTTGCTATTGCTTTATTATTAGACTATGCGATAACTAACAAATAATTAAATAATATTTTTGGTGTGGCAATAATAATGAAAAAAGCTTGCGAATTTACTGCTACTAAAGTTTTCTGAACATGTAAATTAGCGATAAGATGCAAATAACAAAATGTTAGCTAAGTGAATTTGAATTATGGCATAATGTTCAATTATTTCATTAGTTTATATGAAAGGATAACATAACATATTCCTATTTACATAGTATTTAGTGTAATTAAATCAATCTCTAAGATACATTTTGGAGTTTTTAATGTAGGCATTATTTTTCAGAACTTAAATGGCATGTTTGTGGTTTATAAGTATGGCTATTCATATAAAACAATAATATTTACAAATATATGTTTATAGTTCAAAATTAATGTGTGTATGTTATGTATTATCCAATTCAAAATTGAGTTTTATATAAATTAATTTACCCATAGCCTATTCCAAGAGCATTAAGAGTAAAGGCAAATAATCAACTTTGACCATTGACATGATATCATTAATCAATACCTAAAATAATTTTTTTGTGTACATAAAAAACTCAATAATCTCTCATAACTTAGGAAGTAAAATTATAGTTGATATAAATAATTAAATAGAATTGTGTTCTATTTTAGATAAATATATATTAAAACTATTTGCAGTGCACAACATATCAGAGCTTTGCCTTTTACCAATTCACATGGAATATTTAATCTAACATTTGTATATCTTGACGTTGTCTGCCTTTGAAATATTTACAGGCTTGGAATAAGATATATAGAACTTAATGAATTATAAAATATAAATTTTTTTATGCAATTTGTTTATTTTGTTTCTTATAATTTATAGTAAAATATTTTTTTCAGAGTCAATTTGAAGATCTACAAAGTGAATGTAAAAAAGTCAAAGAGGGATATGATAAAGTAAAACAAGATAACGTGGATAATATAAAAAAAAATGTGTAATTATGTTATTATTTATTGTAAATTGTATTTAAATTCATATATTTAATTAATATTAAGGGGCCAATCATAGAAACGAGTGCACAACTTTTCTATATTGACCCTTTATTTTCCTTTTCATCAATAATTTGTTTCGTAAGTGATAACCAATACGCACACAAAAACTTTAATTATATAAGTAAAATTAAAATATTATATAATATGTTAATTATAACAGTCTAATTTTAAAATATGATATACTACTTGATCAATGGCAGATTTACTGGCATGATATTGCAGGATTGTAGCTAGGGTGACGTAATAAAATATTTTTTATAAATTAAAAGTGAAAACCTGCTTTCGCATGATCAATCCATAACATTATCTACGACGGATTTCTTATGTTTTGCGAAAATAAATCTTCAAGACATCTTTTGAATGCTTCTTTTCTTCTTTATTTTAATCAACGTAACGCGAACTATATTCTGTGGTTAAACACGTCAGTTCGTGACCACCAAGCGTAGTGGTATTTGACATTCTGAAAAAATAGTTGCATAGAAAAATGTTTAGATTCAAATAATATGATATGATATATGGATCAAATTATATCGAGATACTAATAATCGAATACATTTAAACTATAGTAATATATTGGCTAGTTTTTTGAAAATTTTAAAAACCATAATAATTAATACTGAAATAATTTAGGGCCATGGATTAGCACATTAAAAAATCAACACATATAAGTAAGTACTGTAAAATGTCTAATTCTGCCGCTAGTCTTGATTATAATGTCTTCTAAGAAAATACTGTTAAACGGATTTACGTTAATGAATGTTACATACTTTATAAGAATACTTCTGATACCTTATCTTTTATTTCTATATATAAATAAATATTAACATAATAATTATTGTTTATTTGAAAATAAAATACACGAACCGTATAACCGTGTTTTGAACTTATGATTCATTACATAACTTTTATTAATGAATGCCTCGTTATGCTTACTAATAAGTATTTATTAGATTACCTTCTGAGAAAACATCTGAGTCTTAAATGAAATAAAACTTTTAAATATCAAAAGTAGCGCCATCTTACGAAGTAAGTGTAATCATTGCTCGCCATCTATCGAAAAAACGAAATTTGAAAATTGCACACTAGATGGCATTAGTAGCAATTTATGATATTGAGTGAGTGTTTAGTCCAAAGAAATTATTGCGCTTTCTTACCAATAGATGGCTGACGAATCTATATGTAATATATATTAGCCAAAAATAATGTTAAAAAAATTACACAGATGTCTTTTATTGTTATTTATTGTTACTAGCTGCGCGTTGATACTTATTTTGCTTAGCTAAACGTAGAACCTGATCGCTGCGCCACCTACGAGATCCAATCTATATCATCCACGGATGTACTAAAAACAATCAAAAAAGACATCAAAATCGAGGTGGGGTTCAGTGTCATACACACGTTGAGAAAAGTTATACCAAATACTTATTATATCTAAATACATATTGACATTAAATTTATGAAGGTATTTTTTTTGTTTATTCTCTTTTCTTCCAGGTTATACAAACTGAAAGTAAAACAAATGAAAATGTAGGAAGGTGAAAAAATGGAAATGAAAAAAGTATTTGTTTTTTTAAATTATATTTTATAGTTGTACGTCGAAAAAATATTAAGACAGCGACATACAATGATGAAAAGGCTATAAATACCACTTACATGTTATTTCATGATTGCTTTAATATAAATACAAAAACACATTATTTTTTAATATGTTTTTGTTTTTATAATAGAGGATTTTATGCGACAAGCAAGCACAAATATTTTACAATTAATGTATAAGCTACTTCTAATATTAATTCTTTTCAGTCAACCAAATGAAAAACGAAAAAACAGCAATGTAGCCAATGAGTTTACAATTAAATTACTTAAAGTTTTCGCGGTTTAAAATCTAGAATGTGTTTTTATTTTCGTTTGTTTAAAAAAAATTCATATTTAATCAATTTTAAACTACGCAACGGAGTTTAATACGGTTTTCATCAATAAGCAGTGATTCAAGAGGAAGGTTTATATGTATACATGCATATTTATGCAAAAAGCCGATAATATCAATTTATCTATCCGGGAAGAAAGCAGAATTTTACTTTTTATGTTTGTACTACGATCTATAAGTTATTGTACCCGTGTAAGGCCGGGTACACACAGCTACAGTTGGTGTAAAAAGAAAATATACATTTAGTATTATTTTTTAACAAATAAGTGCAAGATAAATGAATCCTTGCAAATCCCTATTAGGTAGATCTTAAGCCCTACGTTGTTGTATGTTACAAGATCATTTGATTTATGTGCTCAATCTAACCTTACAGATTTCCCCGTGGATATAAGCAGAAAATTATGAGGTTCTCGATTCAAAACCCAAATTGGGCAAATAGAAGTTTTTGTGGTTTTTCTTTCATGAATTTCTCAATACCGGCTCGGAGTAAAGTTCACATTCAGCTATGAAAATAAGCGAATAGTCCACCCGTGATTGCACATCTAGTAACACTAATTATATCTAAAATTAACTAAAAAAAATATTTAAAAAAAAAATAATAACGTTCAAATATTATATAAAAACTATAGAAAAAAGGAAGGTGATAGGATTCGTGACTTGGGCATCTTATTGGATAGTAAATTGAATTTCAACCTGCATATAGATATAGCTCTTGATATAGCAAATACATGACTAGACTTCGTTCTAAAATGCTCCAAACACTTGAAAAGGAGTGCAACTGTCTTAAGTCTCTTTAATTCTTTTGTGCGTAGCAGATTAGAACATTGTTGCTTAATTCGGTCACCGTGTCAATAATTGCATATTAATAGAATCTAGAATATGCAACTGTCATATAGATTTAGTATAAACTTAAAGTCTTATAATGTATGGTGCAATCTGTTTAATATAAAAAGTCTGGAGAATAGACGAAAAATCATGTCAATGAATTTTTTTATTTAATTTATTTAACAATAATATTGAGTGTCCGGAACTTTTATCAAGATTCTCCTTAAACATCCCTCACATTAATTCCCGTAATACGAGTCATTTCTTTTATACCAGATTATATAGAACGCAATTAGGAAAAAATCCATCATATCGAGATTAACATTATTATACATTACCATTAGTAATCAAGTGAAAGATTTACATATATGTCACGGCAGCCGCCCTCAGTTCAATTGAAAAATAAAGTTATTAATGCTCATTTCTAATTTTATGGTATATTATCTAATATCTTATTGGTTTTATGAATTATTATTTTGTATATAATAGTTAAAAACAAATGTATTATAATTCTTATTTCTAATCATTGATTATGTTTAATTTATATTTTTAATACATATTGTGCAACGTGTTAGTCATGGTACCACTACCTGTAAATAGAACATTTGGCAAGATAATTTTGAAAGGTTTTTTTTTATTATTATTTTTATGTGATATTGTATCTGGTGTTGGTTGTCCTATTGAAAATAAAAATAAAATAAACTACACAACTGACATCGGTCTTTTATAAGCACGGTTCTGAAATTACTCTTAATTTAAAAACAAAAAATGTTTATAGTAAACAGGGATAATTTTTTATAAGGAACCTTTCCTTTTTGTTCGAGTTTGGAAAATAAATTTTCAAATTGTTATTTATCATATTAATATAAGTACCTATTATAGATTCACCCGTACGAAAACTTTACCTATAGCACACAAACCGTCTACCCCGCTTTACCACCACGAGGGGTGAATTAAAACGCCTATGTCTTTCCGGAACTCAATATATCTCCATACGAAATATCATCTAAATCAGTTCAAGCGTGAAGAGGTAACAGAGTTATTTTCGAATTTATAATATTAAAAAAGATATGTGTAGGTACCTCATTCATTCATTAAAATGTCTATTTTAGAGTTGTTTCAATTTTTAGTTTTAATTAGGGCGGACGACTCGAATATAAATAAAAATATTTCATGCAAATATAAATTTGATATATTTATTTATGTAAAACCTTTTAGTGTTTCTAATAATAACTGTTTAATTGTGTTTAGTTTTGAATTTTCGTCTTTGATAGATTGTAGCATCCTGCCAACAACGAAAAAATAAAAGCCTAAAAGCTCTACTTTCTGATTGACAGAAAATTAAAGTAATTAGCTTGGGAAAAATAAGCGAGTGCTTTGACATTTTTCCTTCTTTTTAATTAGTAAGCAGCTAG
Organism: Vanessa tameamea; assembly: GCF_037043105.1. Lineage (NCBI taxonomy): Eukaryota > Metazoa > Arthropoda > Insecta > Lepidoptera > Nymphalidae > Vanessa > Vanessa tameamea. The sequence goes on along the minus strand of NC_087341.1, from coordinate 11,627,239 downwards.
GCTTTGAATTCAAATCGTAATTTTTTTATATTACAAATTGGGTAGAAAATTTAGCCTCATTGTAGAGGTGGTGGAGTAATAATACATTTTTAATTTTTTTTGTCAAAAAAAAAGAAAAAAATCAAAAAGGATTTACAAAGTTTTTGGCATATAAAGATAGAAGCTGTCCATATCGTGCAGACTATTATACACGATTGAAACACTTCAGATTTGCCACATTGGAGAAGCGTAGGTCCAATCATGACTTAATATTTCTGCATAAATTAATGCATGGTTCAATAGACTCGCAAAAGTTACTTTCTCAAATTTATATAAATGTCCCAAGAACGATTCCGCGTCACCCAATTCAAAACACCTTCGCTATTCCTAGATTCCGTATAAATGTAGGGAAGTTTTCGCCTATGATCCGATATATGAGTAGTTACAATGATATCGCTTCTCATGACAATGATATATACAGCCATAACAGCCATACTTTTTCTTAAAAATTTGTGAATATGCCGATGGTGTTTCGAAAATCTATAAATAAATAAATAAAATAAAAAATAAAACCTTACCTAACCTAAACCTAGGCACTATTATAAGTCACAAAAACATAGAATAATCGCAAAAATGGTAATATTTTTGCAATGAAACAGTTAGCACTGATTAATTACTCATTTATAAGTGATTAACTAAATACCTCGGAAGTTGTAACGGCACTGTTGATTCAGGCGACCGTGCGTGGGCTTTGTTGGGAGGAGACAAAAAAAGACCCATTCATCTTATTATTTAACAAAAGCCGACCTAAGATTAGCCTGTTTCCGTCTTTCGGATTTTGTCAATATAATTTAATCTTTAATAATAAAATAACTTAATAAGGTCGTATGCAGTTTGGTAAATTTAATTTTTAATGTTTTCGCACGTGTCTATTTATATACCGACTCTTTTAGGTAGACCTCTATAAAGGTCGCTTCACTACCGAAAGAATCCGTTATTTGGGCTGTCATGATATAATTTTCCCATTTTATGTCATTATTATTTCTACGCAGATAAAAATCGATAGGTTGTTTAACATTTCTTTTTAATATTAAGAAATTTAAAAACACGACGTATTTAGAGTAATTTTTGATACGATAATTCTTTCTGTCCACATACCTACAACGTAAATAAAGAAGTATAGGGTCGTGTGAAAATATTTTTTAAAAATGTTAAGTGGGTAAGTCTTTTCCTTGTATTTACAATCATAAATATGAAATACCTCTAATAGTTATTTTTATATATCAGCGGCTATTTCACCAGAGACTAGATTATACGGTTGCAAACACCGAGAGTCTTGGATGAAGTCTACGTCGAGTCAATAATAATAAGCATAAAGGGTTATTCTGACCTAAGTGTCGCTGTGGCAAACAACTTTTGTACTGTACTTTTGTAGTACCTCCTGCTCAGATGGTAAATTTTTGAAATGAAATTTATTAAAACACAAAAAAATATTGATAAAGATACAAAGCAATAATATGTTCTACACCAAAGTATCAAACTATCTCTGACTGTGCCGTTGATTGAAAATGCAAAAAGAGTTTTAAAAGACGTGTGCGTAAGCTCAGTGGGATTTCCCATCGGTAACATCTAACGAACGATTCGACTATTACGAATGTTACGAGTTTTTGAAAAACCTGCTCTGTCTCTGCCCTGTCTTTTATAACATGTTATGGTCATGTTATTGTTATTTAGTACTTCTCATAAGGTAAACCTGTACAAAAATTTTAGAGCTGAGATGGCCCAGTGGTTCGAACGCGTGCATCTTAACCGTGTTCAGTTTTTCGTTAGTTCGATTTCGGGTTCAAACCCAGGCAGGCACCACTGAATTTTCAGGTGCTTAATTTGTGTTTATAATTCATCTCGTGCTCGGCGGTGAAGGAAAACATTGTGAAGAAACCTGCATGTGTCTAATATCAACGAAATTCTGCCACATGTGTATTCCACCAACCCGCATTGGAGCAGCGTGGTGGAATATGCTCCAAACCTTCTCCTCAAAGGGAGAGGAGGCCTTATCCCAGCAGTGGGAAATTTACAGGCTGCTAATGTACAAAATTTCATGTTACGAGACCCACCGACTCAGGCGGTGTACGTCAGTCAGTTTTATTAAGCACTTAAACATAATGAGTACAGGAAACTGTTTCTATAAAAATGGGATATAAATTAATAGAATAAAACGTTTATAAAAACTTTTCTGGACCCCTAATAACGTATATTTCAATTTCACGATGATCGGCTCAGGTTCGAAAGCATAACAAAATTACTCACTTTTGCATTTATAATAAGTACTTCAAATTATATGTATCAATACAAATACATATATATTAACCTCCACAATATTACGTCAAGCTACATCCTTACAGAAAACCATCGATTTTCTCGACTTTGAGAGTAATATATTTGTACCTACCACATAGATAGCTATTAACTAAATCGTCAACTGAAAAAATCATTTTGCGCTACTTTGAGTCATTTACTTGAGACTTGATCAATTTTGGTCACTTTGGTACAAGTTTCTTTTGGTTATTTCTTTAATCTATTGTTTTTTGGTGTACGTGCCAAGCGAGCTGGATACAGGCAGCGCTAGTAATTTCCCATGTGACTACCTCCGCCATTAGTCATCTGCCGGGGTGCTTGCAGGCCTTTAAGATATAAGTACCCTGGTATTTATCTAAAAACAAATACTTACTTACAGCTTTAATTTATTTTATTTTAATTAAGATATCAGATCTTATTTCTGAAATATCAGGTAATGTTTTAACCATGGCCTTCATTCACAAACTTGACAGACATTATTAATAGCATAAAATACATTAATTTCGCGTCTGCGGTAATTTCTGCCTTTGACTATTGAGATACGATATTTTAGAAATGCTGATGTCTTAAAAGTGAACAAAAGTGCCAGCATGTTGGACATAACACCTTATAAGAAGTCGGTTTGAAAACTGCCCCGGTTCTGTTCACATGTCCGTCCATCGCTATTATTATTCCACATAATTTCTGGGTCTGTGATATGTCCTTGAACAGAGTTGAAATTTTATCAAAGATATATTTGTAACGGGTATATATAGATACTTATATATTTATTGGCACTGCAATCTGGGAGAGTGGGAATGAAAATGGTTCGTTTTTTCTATGAGCGGATTTTTCTGTTCAGCAGCAGCGGACATAGGTGTGCACAAGCGACTAGTGTCGTTTTTTAAGCACTGGCTAACTGTAACGAACACGTGTACTTTAGATCTTATCATGTTGAAAATTTAAAGTATCAATTAATCTGGTTCTTAAGCTGATCACCTTAGCAACTTGGTCCTAAATAAAGAGCTTGTACTTCTAAATCACACAGACATCTCACACAGCTATGTTTAGGAATACTATCCTGAATGGACGTCTACAAAAAACCATAACAGTTAGCTACCATGTTCTGATATTAATTTATCATCTAATTGTTTCATTGGTAGATTTAAACGCCGTTTTTGTTCTTTATTACAAGTGTTGTTGGTCAGGTTTCAGGTCTGTGCTATTTGAGCCTTGTTCGATATATTTTTTTATTAATATTGGTAATTCTTGCTCTTTTTAGACCAAAGTACTCAACTTTTAAACAATTTAACATAAGTTTCATTTGCATTTCTTATGAAGTCACTACAGGATTTTTTTTAAATTCCAATTTAAAAAGTTGCTTTTTAATATTTCATTTTCGTCATTAATCCTTGTGTTGTTTAAAATGCTCGTATTTGTTTTGTTATTCTATGTATCTAACATGTCTTATTTTGAATGGTGAGGTTCTTTGGAAATCCAAAGTAATCTTTTGCTATCAACAGTTTTTTGATTTTAATATTTTTTTGTAAAGTGTTTTTATTAATATTGCCTCTGGTTTTGTTAATTATTGTACATACTATATATCGTGCCTACCTGCCGCGTTATCGCGTTTTGGCGTGTTTGCCATTATTTTTTTGTCTGCCTAAGATTTCTAAGCAGTTTTTCTTGGCTCTTTTCTTTTTTCGTATTTAAACCTTTGTTTTAAATTTTACATTTCATACATATGTGAACCACATTTATGCTCTATATATTTTTTAGCTCATTGGATCCTTTTTTCTTACTCATATCGCCTGAGCGTACATCATCATCAAAAATCATTAAATAGAATATACGAACACATTGACTATTCCATATTTATACTTATCTGTTTTTTATTTTTTATAATTCTATAAATCTTATGGATTCATCACGTCAATCCAAACCATTTGGTTTGATTCCAACCTTTTTTACGAAAGATGTAGTTATTGGGATGTATTTTTCTAGTAAAGTATTCAAATATTCTAAAGTTTTGCATCAGCTCATTCAAAGTAACTTCTAATATAAAAATACCTCAAAGATGCAATTAGATAACATTAATAATATACATATATTATTGGATATGTAGCATATATAGCATAGCATAGCTTAAGCTAGATAAATGGGATATGGGGACCTTGGATATTTGAGAAACCTCTGTATTTACCTATACCTAATTAGCTCCCAAAATTTTTGAAATAGGTACCCCTGCTACTTGGAATAATCAAACCTTTTTGATTGAGATTTCATTTGTTAGAATTCACGACTTTTTTTCTATAAGTGGGACTTAGTAGCTTATTAGCCTCTATACGTAAAATAATAATTATTATTAATTTAACATTTCGTATGTTGTACTAGATAAGTTGAGACACGTCGAATGGTCGTTAAAGGAACGGGTAATCTGGCTGGTGGTATTCTACGAAACAGATAGAAAAATTGCGGATGCGTCTCGCTGGAACCTGTATATTAGTATTTTGGATTTAAGCATAAGAGGTATAGGTTAACGATTAATTTAGGTTAACGAATTTTGTGATAATCCAAGTGGAGAATACAATTTTACAGCAAAATTTTCATCAACTCTACGAAGTCCTATTATTATAATACTATTATTAAAAATCTTTATTATACTCTCTCATATAATACTTATCTTATGTAACTTCTTAAATTTTACTTTTTTATTCTTACCGTTTTATTTTTCAACTGTCTCATTTGAACTGCTGGTGAAGATAACCCTTATATATTGCAGGTACTTCTACGAGTACAAAAGCTAATGGAATGCTATATGCCTAGCGTTCCTTTTGACTTCCCCTGAGCAGGGATTCTCGTAATTTGACTTCCCGGGATGCCCGTGTTTTATCCCCTAATGCAAAGCTAGCTTGTCAAATCTAACCTAAAATTAAACACCAAAACATTTCCCGTCTCTTTCGTTATTCTTACGTTCTTATATGCTTCTTATTTTGCAACGTTTCATTTTAAATGGTCTTCTTCCAGATCTTCTGTAAAAAAGCAAGACTTAATGTAATGTAAAGTTGAGAATTTATAATTTCTAAGAAACATGTTCTGAAATACAATGAAAAATAATATATTTAACAATATCTTAAAATAACCATTAAAAAAATATTATTATGATCTGAATCTATTTACAATAAATTTTTATATCTACTAGTAAGTAGAATTAAAATAAAAGTCAGGTAACAGCATCTAAATTTCTTACGGCTGGGCTAAAGCGTCCTCTTTCCTAGGGGATAAAAAATTAGAATTTATTCCACCAAGCTGTCCTAATGCAGGTTGGTGGATTCAAGTGTCAAAATTTTATCAGACATGAGGTTGGGACATGCATGTTTCGTTACAGCGTTTTCCTTAATAGCTGAGTATGAAGTGAAGTATAAACACGAATTAAGTACATGAAAAGTCAGTCATACTTGCCCAAGTTTGGATCCGTAATCGTAGGTTCCATAATCCGTATTCAAGAACTCTCATTAAGCCATCTTAACTTTAGCTTGACTTTTGGTATGTAGCTATAACGTACCCGTAGTATGACTTTGTAAGACGTATGTGGTTAAGCTTTCACGGTGTTCAGAATTGAGAGAATTGTTGGTGGTGTTTGGTATGAGTTAGTCATTCTTTTTGCTTTCTGATTGCTGGGTGATCTTTTGCTATTTAATTAATGAAACGATAGCAGTCTAGCAATGTGGCTACAATTTGCTAGACTGCCATCTTTAAAGAGTTTAAAAAAATTAAAGTAATAAAATAATATTTATAGATACACTTAAGATATTATCAGTCTATATATATACATATGTCAAACACCAGGTGGTACTTTTTATTAAGGTTTTTTTTATAAATATTAATAGCTTAATAAACATACCTATTTAGTTAAAGAGCGTAGTCAAATAAATGTGGGAAACGTTATCTAGTAAAATAGATATGAAATGTAAGAAAATTAACTTTATTGACAATTACGGTTATGGGCCATTGGCGGATGAATGATGGAATAACATTCAATACCTACTTACTTAACAGTACGTGTAGAGCAGCTTATCTGTGGATGGCATAAATATTGGATTTTTGTTCGACAAGTCGCTAGTGTAAACAGATATTACGGTTATTCGATATAGTCGGCAAACTTACCAAATATCTCGGCGATTCAGGCCAAACATTCGTAATACCTGATTTAATTTCCTTGCTTTGCAGACAGGCAAGAAAATTTAATCAGCTGTAGGTAGCTAGTGTGGGTGATATCCTAATAAATATCCTATTTATTTCGGCCCGTTGAGTTTTTGGATATTTAGAGCACGTGTAGTGACACGTCGGACACGGACGGAATAGGGGACTAGGGAGGAAGTGAAATGTCGAGAGAGGTGTTTGCTACCTATCACTTTTTTGAAGTCAAATATTTCTCTCGACTGTTTTATCAAGACTTATTTCGTTAAGTTATTATCCTTATTTATTTATTAGGTGCTTACGTATGAAATTAGCGTTTTGTCGTACTGACCAATTTGAACTGAAATATCTCCACTTTAGTTAATAATTCCAAATTAAAATTTATAAATTCATTTAGCTGGTACATTTGAGTTTTAAAAACAGTCGTTCATTTGTTTTTTCCTCGTTATTTTTTATCATGGCGTCGCTTATTACCGCACAATGGGAAACATGAAGTATCGGTATATTTACGAGTACGAGTTCTACCGTGGCACCAGTGCAGCAGAAACAGCTCGAAGGATTCATGATATGTACGGCGCTGGTGTCGCAAAAGAAAGCACGGTACGTTTTAGGTTCCAACGTTTTTGTTCAGGAAATTTCGACCTTCAGAACCAACCCCGTGGGCAGCCGGAGACCAAAGTGAAAAATGAAGAATTAAAGGCTGTTGTGGAAGCGGATCCATTACAAAGCCCTTTAGAGATAGCTGCAGGCTTCGGGGTAAGTGATAAAACTGTATTCATCCACTTGAAGTAAATCGAGAAAGTAAAAAGCTTGAACGATGGGTACTTCATGAATTGAGTGAATCGAATTTGTAAACATGCGTCGACTGCTGTATTACTTTGCTCAACCGACAATAATGAAGGGATTTTAAATCAAATCATTATTTGTGATGAAAGTTGGATACTGTACGATAATCTAAAGCGTTCGTCGCAATGGCTGAACCCTGGAGACCCAGCCAAATCCTGCTCTAAAAAAATTGACTCAGAAAAAGTTACTTGTGAGTGTTTGGTGGACTTTCTAAAATAGGGCCAAACGATTACGGCAGATATGTATTGTCAGCATCTGCAAACCATGAAGGAAGAACTCGCTGCTAAACAACCGAGATTGGTCAATCGCTCTAGGCCACTGCTGCTTAACGACAACGCAAGACCACACACTGCACAACAAACAACCACTAAGTTAGATGAGCTACAATTGGAATGTCTACGACATCTATCGTACTCCCGGACTTTCCTCCAACAGATTACAATAACCTACCTACCTAATATTTAGGGTTTAATTTCACACACTACCGTCCTTTATAAAAATAATTATAATTATATTAAATTATCAATTTACAGAACAAATTAAATTAAGAACACAATACTAATTTCTGTCATAATCATAAACATCATGTATTATGGTCGTGTATCATAATATTGGTTAAAACTAAATATACTTATTATTATATTTACTAAATCAGAAATTAACCATAAATGATAAATATACCAGATATATCAAGAATACCTAAATAGGTACCTATATACCTATTATTCATAATTACTAAAAAAAATTTGAAATACCTATTACAAATTTATTCACAAAAATGAAAATTATTGGTCCGATATGTCAAATAACTATGTAGTCAAGTAAAAAATATTAACGATCTGAAAAAAAATCCACACAAGTACCTAAGAATTAAAACAAAAAGTTTATAGTTTTCATAAATTTCAGAATATGTCTCCTGAATCTTTAATAGGTTCTGATTAATTTTGGAAAATGGAAAAAAGATTGCTCTTTTTAACGTTTGTCGTTAAGTTGAGTATATATTTTCATACCTACTAATGATTAAGATATATTTTCTACTTTTTCATTTGATAACAAGTAGTTTTAGGCGTCGCTTACAATAAGTATTAAAATATGTGTTTGTTTTTTACCTACAACTACAGATTGATAGAGCGGTAGAGCTTATTATTTAACAAAAGTATATACCTATGTAGAGGAGAAGTAGCATTAAGGAGCCAGTATTTGAAAGAGAAACTTGCATTGTTTTGGCAGTTTATCAACGTATTTGATTGGTAATTTAATTTTTAAGTGGCAATACTGATTTCCCTTCAGCCACAAACATTTGATAGTCCTCCGAAACCAACGGACACCGGCACATCGAGTCAAAGTTTTTACTTTGCCTTACTATTGCTTAAAAACTAAGCAGCAAAAGTTTTGATACCTACTGTTGTTATTTTAAGGGTCAGTACTTAAATATGTCCTGGTAATATTAAAAGATAAATACGTAAATCAAGAGTTTTAGTATAAAGCTTTACCCAAAAATATAAAAAATACCTACCAACAAAGGTTGCCTTCTAGAACTTATACAAAAACAAGAATAGATTATTTTTCATTATGTAGGTACCTATTTAGTTATTAGTAGGTCTATACCTAATATTATAACGTATAGGTAATATCTGTATATTTAACACTATTAAAGGCATACCTGTAGGAGTTACTTACCTAGGTATAATATTGATCACAGTACATTTACATTTTCAACGTTTTTATTACCATTCACTTATTTTTCAATAACATAACAGATTATAAATACCTACAGGTAGGTAGCTATGTTATATTTTTTTTATTTTTATAAAATATTTAAGATAAATTTATAAACTATTAAGTACAACCATAAACGTAGTTGCCCCCAAGTAATAAATAAAAAATAAATAAAATACCTAGTGAATCATACCTACATAGGTAAGTCTAGGTTTACCTATTTATTTAAATTGTTTAACATAAATTATATTATGTTTCAAATATAGGTAATGGAACCTTTAAATTAACTGGGTCGCGTTAGATAAAAAAAATAAATTAAATTAAACTTACGTAAGAATAAATATAACACAAAACACAATATTACCTATTAAAACTCCTACACAATAGGTATACCTATACGTCTACCTACATGTATACCTATCTAGGGGTATTGTATTTTTACCCTCCCTGTATTTCAATGATATATTAATTTGTTTTTTAATTATTATGAGAAGGAAACAATTGTATTCCAAATTTTTTATAAAACTTCTGATACATGTAATTACCTACCTCGTAACACAGCTTTGTTTTAAATAAAATATTATTGAACTTTTCTAAAGATTTGTAATGAATAACAGAACATATACTAACATATGTAATATATTTATTTTAAAACCTAGTCCTTAAACTAATAAATAAAATATTTACCTCCTTACTTCATAAATGTGGAATTGTAACAAGTGTTCAAGTTCTGCTGAATTGTGGCAGCAAGAATAATTGTCAATCGCGCCGAACAAAGGGCTTTAAGAGCTAGGGACGCAAGGGAGATATACATTCAGAAGTGCCTTTAAATTCGGGTCGGTACCGCCCTAAGCCACACCCACTTTGCTTAGCCTCCCACCTGATACATCCTAGCTCTGGTCAGAAGGAGACGGGTACAGTTCTCAGACAGTCGCCGAAACGAGACAAACGATATATTGAAGTGGGCGGTTCTAGCTGCGGCGTAACGCATCAACCGGTGTCGCCCACAATTCCGCTCATTCGCCTCTCGTTTAGCGCCCGCTATGTAAACGAGCCTTGTTGTGAATCTAAACAAAATCAGTCAGTCATCGTTTTGTTGCCGTAGGAGTAGCGCGTCGAGGTATCGCGGTCGGGTTTTATCATGTTGTGCCAGTGAACGTAATTCATCACGATGCACGCGTTGTTCGGTGAACAGAGCCATTATGCGTACCGCAGTGGAGCCACGGGAGGCTATTCCGCTGGAGTGACACCATATGCCTATGAACAGTATCGATATGGCTATGGGCCACCCTATCTCCATCCTCACCAACAACATGTCGGAACTCCTAAAGATATGGTCAAGCCGCCATATTCTTACATTGCCCTTATTGCTATGGCGATACAAAATGCACCTGATCGCCGAATTACGCTTAATGGTATTTATCAATTTATAATGGAACGTTTTCCATACTACAGAGAAAACAAACAAGGGTGGCAAAACTCAATAAGACACAACTTAAGTCTCAATGAATGCTTTGTTAAAGTGGCAAGAGACGATAAGAAACCAGGCAAAGGGAGCTACTGGACTTTGGATCCTGATTCATATAATATGTTCGACAACGGTTCTTACCTAAGACGGCGGCGTCGCTTTAAGAAAAAAGATGCTCTGAAAGAAAAAGAGGAAGCTCTAAAGCGCCAGCAACAACTGCAACAAGCGCAGGAAGCCCTGGCTGCACAGGAGGCGCTAAGCAGCGCGGACGCGTTGGGACAAGCACGCGATGTCAAACCAGATGTAAAGCCTCGTATATTTGAATGTAGACCAAAAAGAGAACCAGGCTCAGATTGCTCGAGGTATGATAAACTAGTAGAGCCTATGGACGAGTTCAGTGAGCCCCGTTTACCCCCATCAGCAGTTTACTGCTCGCCCCAGCCGTATTCACTTGCCGCTGAGGAGTTTCGAGCAGCTACAACTGGCTGGTATGCTGCACCTGAACCACCAGCTGAGCAACTGCCACCATCTTTTCGTGATCTTTTTGAGCCACCAAGTTGTCAGTTGGCAGGATTCCGAGGAGGCTCACCTGTTCCCGATGCCTACCGCGCTTCCCCACCGCCTCATCATCACTACCGTACGCCGGCACCCTCTTACTATCACCACCAAGCATGTGTCGCCAGTGCACCCGCATCAGCTCATAAATCCTACTGAGATATCGCCCTCAGGTAAGACAAACATTATTTGTACTGCAAGCGCCTTGCGAATGTTTTTAAACCATTTAGCTTAGGCGTCGCGAATAACGCTGTGCGAGTTGCGTTCGACTTCAACCCCAGCGGCCGTGGGGTAAGCGTCGGGTAGTTTCGTGACGTGGTTGTGGTTGCAGGAGGCCGGCATCACACGGCGCCGAACGGATTTAGCCGTACGCGTCAGTTCCAGAGCGGATAAATATAGCGCTGTAGCCGGAGATGCCGTGAAGCCAAGTGGCGTCGCGTCGATAACCACTGTTTACAGATCGGCGGCCGACCCTGCCGCCTCCCGCTCCGTTCACACCTATAGGTATGTCGAAACTTCACATGTGTTTAAAATTGCCCGTAACAATGACTAGTGGCGTGAGTGTCCGTGCAGCGCCGAGTTGCGCCGTTCCACTGCTGAGGGTTCGTGTCGTAAAGAAGCAACACGATATTGTTTGACAACATGTGAACTGTTTGGTACTCCAGGAACGTACTCGTAATACCAGGGCATACGGATTTTTTTTTAAATCATGAGAAATCATTGAAATATTTTGTCTTGACGGTTTAACTGTTTACTTACATAACAAAGGAATGATCATAAATAAATCTATACTTGTAATTTTTGTTTAAATATAAATATTATGTTAGTTAAAGTAAATATTTTTATCTTTAGATTTAAAACTAAAAATATCATGTTTTAAAAAACTATATACTTATTCAATAGGAGTTTGTTTTAATGTTTTTGGGTGTCCATTAATCCGCTTTTATCTTTTGTGCATCGAAGAATAACTAAACTGACCATCTGGTGACCAAGTGCGTAGAATCCTGTCAAAGAAAAAATGTATCGTCAAACATTTATACTTATTTCTGATTATATTTTAAATATTTAACTAAAATTTCTAAGGAATAAGATGATCTTAAAAAAATACTTATGTCACATTCATTAGGGTTTACCGAAACTTATTGTAGGTACCTAGTTAACGTACTTACGTAGACGTACGTTTTCATTTTACACCTAAGTCGCGATATACCTACCTATACTAATTGATATTAGTTTCTATTTAAATAAATTTAATGGTAGAAATAGTACCCTATACTTTTTTCATATGTCATATTTATTAAAAAATAAAAGAAAAACTTAATAAGTATTTTAAGTAATTTCTAAAGAAAAATACATACAGGCACTTAATTCAGATTCATACAAAAGATTTATACACTCCCGAAAGCGCGCTTCTTCCCTGAATGACGCTTTATTAATTTTTTTTTATTTATTATATTTGGTATTTTATTAAAACGGAAATAATTTAACGTAAAGAGGTAAGGAGAGACTTCGTTAGTCAATAGATTTCTATCCAAACAATCTGATTGTCATGTATAAATTGGTAGTTCTAGTCACTCCATATACCTACCACCTACTTGGACTCATCCATTTGAATATTAAACTATATGAGGTAGTAAGTAATTTGTTATATACCTAAAGGTACTTTATAATAAGGAGGTGTAGATACCTCACCACCCACCTAAATTCATTTAGATAATTAATTAGTAAATATTAAAACAATAGAACAAGTTTACTTACAAAAAAAATGTATGTAGATGATTCTTATTTTCATTTTTTTTTCATAAGGGTCTCACTAAATAATTGATATTCTTATTGATCGCAATAACATTAAAACAAGCTCCACGCGCATTACCTGAACATTCGACGGTTAAACGTTAAACAATTTTGAAATAATATATTATGTATTTTATGAAATAATTCATAAAACGATGATTGATCAAACGATCACAAATTCATTTATTTATTATTATTGTCCCAGGTAGAACGGTTTGAAGACAGCGGGAGGCGAAGAGCAGGGAAGTGCTTGATGTAATAATGCCTATTGACGATAGGTAATAAGTGAACACTAGTGAATTTCGAACACTAGTACGTATTATAAAATTTAGCCCTACCGTTTGTTTCAATATTATCACTAGATATACACACACTTAGAAAACTTAATATACTTAATATTAGGTATTAATGAATCGATAGTGCTATCATAGAACCTTATTAACTACGTACTGTAATATTTTTTATTACACACAATATTTAAATATCGTAATGTAATTTTGTTATAAATATAATTATAAAGTTCAATGACAGCTCTGCCATTACCCATCGAGTTAGTATTGATAACGATATTCTCATCGTGTATCTTATCCATTTGAGTGAAAGACTACATGAAATTAATTTTAAAATATTCATTATCTTCAATGTACATACGACTAAATATTGTTAAATACAATTAAGTTAGCGATATAGAACCTTATAGATGTAATTAAGAACTATCTTTTTCTAGTCTTTATGTTGGTAGTTAGTGGTTAATTACATTTTAAGGTAAGAATAATTACACGCTGATTACGATCTTCTTAAAGAAATTATTTTTAGTTTAACGTAAGATCTTGAATACTTGTAATGTTTTTTTTAACGAATTTTACTGCGACCTTCGAGGTGTATCAACACATGAAAAATGAAAGAAATTGTTTTATATACCGAATACAAACACATACTAACTTATATTATGATAAACGAGATTACTCTATACTCTAATTTAAAATGACGTTTTATATATCGTTATTTAATAATAAAAAATAAAATGAATTCTTAACGTTTTCAGTATAATTGTTTTTTGTCTCAATAACAGTAGGTACATACATCAAGATTTTGAAGAAAATGATAATTCACGAACGAAATAAGTTTAAGGTGATTGTGAATCTTAAACAATTTTAATTAAAAAAAAATCGCGCCGTAAAACACTCTCGAATGACGTCTCGATGTAATAATTTATAAATATCGCATTAAGAGTTTTTACAATATATATTATATTCATGAAAATAATTTAAATTTATTATATTGACGTTGCTTTTTATAACAGTTACATTCCTGTTCCGATCGTATAATTCGAAGCCAATATCGGCGGCAAATAATCCATGTACCATACATAAGTGCTATTAGCCTACTGCATCAGATCTAAAATTATCTTGAGGATGTTTTATGGCCAGTCATATTATTGTTTAAAACATCGATTCATAGACTTTGCTTAGAATGTAAATGGTTAAGGACTTATACAACAGAAATAAATCGTAGTTATTTGTAATAAAATTTTGAAGTAGTATTAGCTCGTATCGAAGTCGAAAACCACTTAGATTCAGAATTACAATATATAATTATATTTTTAATCCATTTTAAATGATAAGATATATTACCTAATGCTTGTATAACGATCTCATATAAAAAAAAATGCTGATATGAAAATATTTTACCTGATATATAAAGTGTTTCGCTATTATGATTCTGATAATTATGTTTTATTTATATTAAATAGAACATCTTTTATAAAATAGCATTTTCTTTATTCACCTATAAATGATCTTAATGTACTTATTTCTTAACATTGCTTTGTGGTTTAGTATTTATTGATTTAGTAGACAAACACAAATAATATTATATTTACTTCTATGAAATCATAACATAAATTTATAATGTAGGTATAATTATGTTATATTATATAACGATGATATGTTTCTCTCTCAATTGTTGATTGTAAATCCAAAACATCGTTCATGAATGTAATATTGATTTTATTTTCTCGAAAACATACTGATAAGAGGCGACGAATTGCAAAAAATCGACCCATGAATTTAATAAATCTAATTATGTCTATTACTTATACATAGTTTCGTAAATAATATTATGTACGTATGAGAAAAAATATATATATATATAAATTTTTAATTTAATTATTTCTTTTATTCTCATTTTTAAATGAACTTATAATGGGATGCTTTCGAAACATCATGATAAACATAATTCCAGAAATCCGAAGCATTACACTATTCTTAAACAGTTATTTAATAGATCTTACCGACTTACTTAAATTCTATACTGTACTTCTATTATAATTCTATGCTGTAAGAAAATATTTAAAATGAATAAGTAGTGATGGAAATTTTAGATTATTTTAATTAATGACTTTGTGATAATTGTCTTAATTGTGTGTACATATGTATTTACATAATAAATGGTTATTTGTATTTAGCATAACCAGATGCTTTTTTATTTTCAATTAAAATACGTCCTTATTTGAAATCGAGTATTCGTTAAACAAAAAATCTCAAGTAGATGCTCTTGAAAGATTTAACTGCAAATTGGTGAATCAATTTAAAAATTAACGATATTATCAACAGCTCATTAAAGTTAAAGTTGTTTTTATATTAGTATATTTTTTTATATAACCTTGTTTTGAAAAATATACTATCTTTCAAATCGAGAAAACATAAAGGCTAAAGTTTTTTTTTACTATTTATACTTACATCAGTAAATAATTAATAATTTAATACCTAAATTAAACAACTAAATTAAATATATAGTGACAATAATGAATTGTCTGGATATTTCTCAAATCAATTTTTAAGCTTGTGTAATTGAACTTAGTATTTATTATTTATTATATGTAGTTCGAATTTATGAATAATATAAAAACTATTTATATGTTTCTATATGCATATAGCTTACTTCAAAATTCTTCTTGGAAGGATTATAAGGGTTGTGCAAATGTTAAAAAAAAGTAAGCGTATCTCCATTAAAATATTAATTATAATAAAAATAGCACAATTATTAATACGTGTAGGTATATGTTTACCTAGGTATTTATGAGATATGGTAAGAGATTTTCAAATAATTCTTTGTTTCCATTAACTTCCAAAAATAAACTTAAAAAGGAGATAAGAATAAAAAACGCTGACTTACTTTAAGCGCACAAAAGAATTATTTATAATATAATGTCCGTCACGTCACTGCGAGGTAAAAAGTAAGCAATGTCATCATCGTAATCATTTCGATACATCGAGTACCAGTGGTACTTCAGCGTTGATTTAGACCTCGCATTCCGATGCTAACTAAAAAATACAAGTGGCGATTCAAGGAGCTGAGCTTCATCGCAACAATGCTGGGATACTTACCAATTTTTATGATCCCACAATCTGGCTTATTTGTACCATAACTCTATAGAGGTATAGGTCTCTTTAAACTGGCGGCCACGTTCGTCAAGGGGATCGTACTGTCATTTAGTATTGGATTCTTCAGTTGACGTCCACCACCCACTATCATCAAAAGTAAAGAGTTTAAATAAAATCTCTATCTTAATAGAAATTTACTTTACTGAATCTTAAAATAAAACGACAATACTGTTTTTTTATGTACTTAACGAAAATTTTATCAAACAAAAAAGAGGTAACTTCAGTAATTAATTTCATTTAAGAATATTAAAAAATGAAAATAAATATCAGTAAATTGACGGAGATAAGCTACCATTATAATGCACGAAAATAATGAACCTATTCCTTCTTATTACAATATAAGTATAAACGTTTATTTTAGGACAATTATTAATACTCGTGGGTCACCCGCGAAACTGCGCGTATTGTGAAAAGATTTTAAAGTATGTCGAAAATTATGACAGATTTTGTTGAAATTTATAATATATTTGACAGTATGCATTAGTTCAATTAGTATTAAAGTTTGTCGATATCAATTTACTTTAAGTTTATTTACGTTTTCCATTTTTTTTCTTATACGTCCGCTCTCTAAACGGCCAGTAACTTCAAATTCTTTGTTAAATTGTAACAATATAGTAAATTGCAATCAAGAATCCTCTTTAATTTTCTTCACATCTACGGCTGGAGCTCTTCAAAGTGAAACCATAATCGATTTTTTTTGTACAGCTATCGTCCTATAATCACTGGGACAAAAAACGGCTTACGCTATATAAGATAAAGATATTATTTAAAAACATAATGCATACAATTGTCAACCTTAAATAAAAATAATAACATATTAACGATATAGAAATTCACAATAATAATAAGGACTTTTGAAATTGAGAAATCGGTAAGCAGTTTTAATATAATCACTTATATGTTGTTATTGTGGAAGGTAAGGGGTGCTTATTTTGGCAGAGCGTGCTGCTGTATCGGTCAGTGAACCAGCTCCCTGTTTATTGTTTTTCTACAAAATCATGTTTACATTGGCATTCATATTATTTGTTTAAATGCTAAATTTCGGCCAGTTAGATCGAATTACATCATTTTGGCAGAACTAGTCGCCTTTAAATATTAAATCGAATACATTTTTAGTTCATTTATTTATTGCTTTGTTTTCTTTTTAATTAACGTGTTTTTTTTTAAATAAGTATGCGTTAACAATTAAATGTTATTTCGTATACTTTTTATGCCTTTTGATATAAAGACTAAAGTCACAAAAATAAAATATTACCGTTAACATAATTTGGAATCTCTTTGCAAACCATATCCATCCTATTGGGGTCGTTACCCACCTTTTATTATTTTTGGTACTGTTAGAAGCCTTTTTGCAGAAGTATAGAAAATGACTTATTGTTCTTTTATATGTGGAATCATGTCACGCTACGTTTAAATTTTGTTAAAGTTGAAAACATTTTTTTCTAAAATAGTCTTTATGGAAATTTTACGAAACTTCCGAATTTTACTTTCAAGGAAAATCGTAGGTAATTTATAACACACTAATAGTACTTAAATCAAAATATATAATAATTTCATGGCTTAAATTAATTTCTTCCGTTAACACAAAATTAAACAATGACATTCGATATAATATTTGTATCATTAGTATTATAAATATTATTTTTAAAAGTGATATGATTAATAACATGAAAATATATTTACAATCTGGACTTAAACTTACTTGACTCTAGAAATATACAAATCAAAATAAATAAGATATATTGTACTGATCATGATCTCTTGGAACAGGGGCGAGAATATGTCTAGAGCAGCATTTCATTGTCGAACGATTGCCGATTGTCTGGACGAACAACCTTCTTGTCTATACTACCTAACTATTATATGGCTCTATTAAAGCTCAGTAAAAAAGGCTCTAACTAGTATCTACCTATTTAACAATATCGTAAATTGTTACCGAATTTATTTCGTGAGGTCACTTATCTTGTTTTATAATTAGTACTATGGACATACAAATATATAAATTAATGATTATATATTTACATAATTATTAACATTAAGTACTTAAATATGTACAAATATTAATTAAATTAATCAATTTTAGAAACCAATACATCTAAACAAATTCGGATAGTTTCTTAGCTGCATGTCTGCAAAATTCCTAGAAAAATAAATCAGTAAATGTTTGTATCAAATCCTCCGTAAACTTTAAAATTTGATGAACATTAAACTATCGTAAAACGCTTTACTGATCGCGTGTACCGAGCCTAAAACCCACGCCATCTAACGCTCTGGTTTACGACAATGTTGATGATTATATTTTTCTCCGCTATAAACACGCCGTAAGTAGGTAACCACCGTAATTTATTGTAAAATACTAATTCAGTTTTATTTCCACTTTGTTTCTAAGCTCGAATAAACTTCAAAGTTCGTACGTTAATAAAATTGGGAGATAAAATTGAATTGTATATGAAATTGCTGTAAAAAGCTAAATCTAAACAGAGTGGATCTTCACCGATATATTACAGTTTTACTATAATAAATAATATGTGTAAACGTGACGAAATATGTAATATTTACCGTAGTATTTTAATGGTTTAACAGAATACTAAATATCTTTTCAAAAAATATTATTTACAAAAAACATTATGTAATAAAATATCAGAGGCTTAAAATTACTAAAACCAACAAAATTACGCAAAAAGGCATAATATATTAAATAAAACAACCAACATTCTATTCATTGTTTCAATGATAAAAACTATGGGACCGAGGGAGATTGTGACAATTGTAAAGAAAGTGCCTAAAACTAACCTCGAGTGAGTCAGACGGCTTTTCTTAGAGGATCGAAGGTCAATAACCACCTCATCTGTATGGATTATCTCCGTCTTAACGCGATAATTTAATCCTTTGTTTATCCAATGCCTCTAATAGTCCCGGCGCACCGGAATGGAAAGCATCTGAGCACAGTCATGTATCATACGTATAAGAAAATAATCCGCGGCGTGAATTACGACCGACAGTGCGGTGACGAGCTCCAATATTTAAGGTAAGTATCCTTTAATAAATAAATCATCGCTTTAAAAAAATAAAACTTTAAATTTACCAAATATTTTTTCGATATAAGCTCTCAAGATTTTATTGCAACTTCCATATCCAAGTACTGATGCATTATGGTTACATATGATTTGATCAAAATATACATATATTTGTTAAAAACAAATGTAATTGATTTGTTTTGACAACATATTTAGATATTTGATCAAAAACATAATAAATATTTTACATATGATAGTATACAATTAGGAAAGCCTAGTCAACATAACATCTACCAACATAATATAGTTTTTTATATAATGTATACTACGGCTACGTTGCATGGTACGGTACTATGTTTATATATAAAAATTATAAGATAAATAATATTAATAACATATTATATATAATACTAAGGAAGTCTGAAAAAAAGCTAGTATCGCTTAATTATATTTGTTCATATCCATGGCCCAGTGTATCGTGCGTGTTGATCTTAACCGCAGGTCACGGGTTGGAAGTTTTGGTGTCATAAGATTTTTTTTCACATAGTAAAGTATTTTTCTTCGTTCAAATATACCAGGAGATCTATAAAAGCAATTGCATTTATTATATTGAGTATGTAAAAAAACTAGGAATTTTCCATGAAGATAATATATAAAGCCGGGACCGACGGCATAATTTTATGCTCTCGAAAACATGGAGTTTAAATGTCTGTTTCTATAGCCCTACATTAACCTAGGCTTAAGCGAATAAGAAAACTATTACCATCTATTTAAAGTTGATTCAACTATGAAAAGCATAATTATTACTTTAATAACTGTTTATATTTTATAACGTAAAAGTTTCAGTGTCAATATCCCGACTGCTAGCTTAAGGCGCACTGCTAACTCCTTTTGAGGATTTGTTATAATATAAAACTTATTCCATCAATAAGCTCCGGGCCTCATTATACATGTTACAGAATTTCACCCGAAACATAACGGTTTCATCAGGATGTTTTTATTTAATGCCGAGCTCCATTTTTTGCACGCATATATTCGGTGGTGATTGCCCGTCCAGGGTTGCATTGGGACTTGCACTTCGATAACGATTTACATGTTCCAGTCATTGAATGAACTCGGCTAATACTTATGATAAATTGCTAACCATTACATTTTTATTGAATTTTGTTTATCGTGTATAATATTTAACATAAATAACAATATAAATGCTATAAATAATATCTTAAAACGTTTTTTTTTTTAATTACTCGTTTACATAAAATGCTTATTATATACATATTAAATTTGTTTAAGCGTCACACGCTAGTAAAGCCTCGTATTTTAGTAAATTTTCGCAAAACCTTAATGATACACCTAAACCATTTTTTTACTAAAACTCTATAAAAATCTGAAAGTCAGCTTGGCTTGAATTTATCGCGTTCAGACAGATAGATGGATAGACACACGCGGCGGAGTTTTTCGTAATACTTTACTTACTTATAATATTTAGGTATTGCGTCCCGATTATTCTAAATGTAATTTTATGCAAGACGATTACGGCACAGCCATGCTGCTCACAGGTGACGTCGTGTGTTATCCTCTTAACATAGACAATACGAAACAACAGCATATTTTAGTCAACTCGGCCCATTCTGTTCATAATTTGTAACTCTACATTCTTTACAATAATGAACCGTTTAAAGTTTTTATGATACATCAAATCACCTCAATTATAAAAAAAAATCTTTTGTTTTTATTGATTTAATTTACCTAAGTATGGATTTAATTCAGACCATAATTTTAAAAATAATGTAATTCATAATTTTAATAATAATGGTATTAATAGATACCATGCACGATGATATATAATACGTTCCTTTAAAACTACAAATTATTTCAAAAATTGATAGAAAATCAAGGGCTAACCTCACATCTCAGCCTCTTGAGCCGACAAGCAGGAATATATATCTCTCTCTATCTCTCTCAGATACGACTCCAACTAATGTCTGCATCCCCCACAGTAACACACCATACATTTTCAATGGTCCACGAGCTAAACGCACACCAAAGGGCTGCTTATGTTACCTTAGAGACACCGGTTTCTAATCGTAGATCTGTTCACTCATGTAAATCGATCAGTGAGTAGATATGTTATTTACTCACTGAACTATACGTTATCGCGACTGGTGTAGTCGACAACGAAACAGCTACAGCTGGTAGATTTCACTCGAGTTCCCACCAGAACTTAAGTTTCGCTCATTATCATTGACTTCATTGGTACTAAAGATTCCATTCCATTACAATTGAAGGCTTTTAATGACAGATTGATAACCATATAACAAATCTATTTCTTTAATTTGTTCCTTAAACTTAGTTTCGTCTGATTTTGACCTCGGTCTGAAGGAAGCAAAACGAAATAACTAACAGAAAATCTTATGTTCGCAGTTTTTGGCTTTCGAATCGAGCTTTATCATAATATCATACACATTTGGATGATAATGATTTTAATATCTGACACTTTATAACAAACCCTGTCAATATCACCTTCCGTATCGACCTACGATATGGATATACGATATTCCTCGTCAACGATATCGGTCTCGCCACTTTGCCTATCAGATACAAAGGAGCAGGTAACTCTATCGATATAAAAATAATCACTAATTGAACTTTACTAATGGTATTTTGCCGGGATTTGCATGATTCTGTTACTTGTTTGTTCTTTTATCAGTAAAAAGACGATAGCTGTAGTTGTAAAATAGCTAAGGCAAAATGGTCTGTATTATGACCTCCGTCTGTATTAAAATCTCTATTAAAAATAATACTTAATAACAAAATTACGATTATTAACAACTTTTTATCAACACACGAATGGAATACTTCAAATTATGTGTATTGACTTATATATATATATATATATATACTACCAGAAGTGCTGTTCAAAATTAAAATAATGTCACATTGCCGGAAAAGCGAAAGCGGGAGGGGATGTTAGTTCGAAGTGATTAAGTCTACACGATCGTGCAAATGTCTCACAATAGTTTTAATCTTTTT